>NW_028168340.1:0-117552 GCF_964237585.1 Gallinula chloropus
GTTCCCCGCCCAGCGAAAGCCCCCAGACCCAAATTGAGAGGGGCTGCTTGTGGGCCCCCTGGGGGGCTTTCAGGCCAGCTAGGTCTTTGGCTGCTGGCCCCTTTCGTTTGGGAGCTATTGCTGGACGTTTGGCATGTTGGCCGGAGAGTGCTTCTCGGGCCGCCAACTGCAACCCCACAGGTACCTCCAAGGTTCCCCGCCCAGCGAAAGCCCCCAGACCCAAATTGAGAGGGGCTGCTTGTGGGCCCCCTGGGGGGCTTTCAGGCCAGCTAGGTCTTTGGCTGCTGGCCCCTTTCGTTTGGGAGCTATTGCTGGACGTTTGGCATGTTGGCCGGAGAGTGCTTCTCGGGCCGCCAACTGCAACCCCACAGGTACCTCCAAGGTTCCCCGCCCAGCGAAAGCCCCCAGACCCAAATTGAGAGGGGCTGCTTGTGGGCCCCCTGGGGGGCTTTCAGGCCAGCTAGGTCTTTGGCTGCTGGCCCCTTTCGTTTGGGAGCTATTGCTGGACGTTTGGCATGTTGGCCGGAGAGTGCTTCTCGGGCCGCCAACTGCAACCCCACAGGTACCTCCAAGGTTCCCCGCCCAGCGAAAGCCCCCAGACCCAAATTGAGAGGGGCTGCTTGTGGGCCCCCTGGGGGGCTTTCAGCCCAGCTAGGTCTTTGGCTGCTGGCCCCTTTCGTTTGGGAGCTATTGCTGGACGTTTGGCATGTTGGCCGGAGAGTGCTTCTCGGGCCGCCAACTGCAACCTTGCAGGTACCTCCAAGGTTCCCCGCCCAGCGAAAGCCCCCAGACCCAAATTGAGAGGGGCTGCTTGTGGGCCCCCTGGGGGGCTTTCAGGCCAGCTAGGTCTTTGGCTGCTGGCCCCTTTCGTTTGGGAGCTATTGATGGACGTTTGGCATGTTGGCCGGAGAGTGCTTCTCGGGCCGCCAAATGCAACCTTGCAGGTACCTCCAAGGTTCCCCGCCCAGCGAAAGCCCCCAGACCCAAATTGAGAGGGGCTGTTTGTGGGCCCCCTGGGGGGCTTTCAGGCCAGCTAGGTCTTTGGCTGCTGGCCCCTTTCGTTTGGGAGCTATTGCTGGACGTTTGGCATGTTGGCCGGAGAGTGCTTTTCGGGCTGCGAACTGCAACCTTGCAGGTACCTCCCAGGTTCCCCGCCCAGCGAAAGCCCCCAGACCCAAATTGAGAGGGGCTGCTTGTGGGCCCCCTGGGGGGCTTTCAGGCCAGCTAGGTCTTTGGCTGCTGGCCCCTTTCGTTTGGGAGCTATTGCTGGACGTTTGGCATGTTGGCCGGAGAGTGCTTCTCCGGCCGCGAACTGCAACCTTGCAGGTACCTCCAAGGTTCCCCGCCCAGCGAAAGCCCCCAGACCCCAAATTGAGAGGGGCTGCTTGTGGGCCCCCTGGGGGGCTTTCAGGCCAGCTAGGTCTTTGGCTGATGGCCCCTTTCGTTTGGGAGCTATTGCTGGACGTTTGGCATGTTGGCCGGAGAGTGCTTCTCCGGCCGCCAACTGCAACCTTGCAGGTACCTCCCAGGTTCCCCGCCCAGCGAAAGCCCCCAGACCCAAATTGAGAGGGGCTGCTTGTGGGCCCCCTGGGGGGCTTTCAGGCCAGCTAGGTCTTTGGCTGCTGGCCCCTTTCGTTTGGGAGCTATTGCTGGACGTTTGGCATGTTGGCCGGAGAGTGCTTCTCCGGCCGCCAACTGCAACCTTGCAGGTACCTCCAAGGTTCCCCGCCCAGCGAAAGCCCCCAGACCCAAATTGAGAGGGGCTGCTTGTGGGCCCCCTGGGGGGCTTTCAGGCCAGCTAGGTCTTTGGCTGCTGGCCCCTTTCGTTTGGGAGCTATTGCTGGACGTTTGGCATGTTGGCCGGAGAGTGCTTCTCGGGCCGCAAACTGCAACCTTGCAGGTACCTCCAAGGTTCCCCGCCCAGCGAAAGCCCCCAGACCCAAATTGAGAGGGGCTGCTTGTGGGCCCCCTGGGGTGCTTTCAGGCCAGCTAGGTCTTTGGCTGATGGCCCCTTTCGTTTGGGAGCTATTGATGGACGTTTGGCATGTTGGCCGGAGAGTGCTTCTCCGGCCGCCAACTGCAACCTTGCAGGTACCTCCAAGGTTCCCCGCCCAGCGAAAGCCCCCAGACCCAAATTGAGAGGGGCTGCTTGGGGGCCCCCTGGGGGGCTTTCAGGCCAGCTAGGTCTTTGGCTGATGGCCCCTTTCGTTTGGGAGCTATTGATGGACGTTTGGCATGTTGGCCGGAGAGTGCTTCTCGGGGCCGCGAACTGCAACCTTGCAGGTACCTCCAAGGTTCCCCGCCCAGCGAAAGCCCCCAGACCCAAATTGAGAGGGGCTGCTTGTGGGCCCCCTGGGGGGCTTTCAGGCCAGCTAGGTCTTTGGCTGCTGGCCCCTTTCGTTTGGGAGCTATTGCTGGACGTTTGGCATGTTGGCCGGAGAGTGCTTCTCCGGCCGCGAACTGCAACCTTGCAGGTACCTCCAAGGTTCCCCGCCCAGCGAAAGCCCCCAGACCCAAATTGAGAGGGGCTGCTTGGGGGCCCCCTGGGGGGCTTTCAGGCCAGCTAGGTCTTTGGCTGCTGGCCCCTTTCGTTTGGGAGCTATTGCTGGACGTTTGGCATGTTGGCCGGAGAGTGCTTCTCGGGCCGCCAACTGCAACCTTGCAGGTACCTCCAAGGTTCCCCGCCCAGCGAAAGCCCCCAGACCCAAATTGAGAGGGGCTGCTTGTGGGCCCCCTGGGGGGCTTTCAGGCCAGCTAGGTCTTTGGCTGCTGGCCCCTTTCGTTTGGGAGCTATTGCTGGACGTTTGGCATGTTGGCCGGAGAGTGCTTCTCCGGCCGCGAACTGCAACCTTGCAGGTACCTCCAAGGTTCCCCGCCCAGCGAAAGCCCCCAGACCCAAATTGAGAGGGGCTGCTTGTGGGCCCCCTGGGGGGCTTTCAGGCCCGCTAGGTCTTTGGCTCATGGCCCCTTTCGTTTGGGAGCTATTGCTGGACGTTTGGCATGTTGGCCGGAGAGTGCTTCTCCGGCCGCCAACTGCAACCTTGCAGGTACCTCCAAGGTTCCCCGCCCAGCGAAAGCCCCCAGACCCAAATTGAGAGGGGCTGCTTGTGGGCCCCCTGGGGGGCTTTCAGGCCAGCTAGGTCTTTGGCTGCTGGCCCCTTTCGTTTGGGAGCTATTGCTGGACGTTTGGCATGTTGGCCGGAGAGTGCTTCTCGGGCCGCGATCTGCAACCTTGCAGGTACCTCCAAGGTTCCCCGCCCAGCGAAAGCCCCCAGACCCAAATTGAGAGGGGCTGCTTGTGGGCCCCCTGGGGGGCTTTCAGGCCAGCTAGGTCTTTGGCTGCTGGCCCCTTTCGTTTGGGAGCTATTGCTGGACGTTTGGCATGTTGGCCGGAGAGTGCTTCTCGGGCCGCCAACTGCAACCTTGCAGGTACCTCCAAGGTTCCCCGCCCAGCGAAAGCCCCCAGACCCAAATTGAGAGGGGCTGCTTGGGGGCCCCCTGGGGGGCTTTCAGGCCAGCTAGGTCTTTGGCTGCTGGCCCCTTTCGTTTGGGAGCTATTGCTGGACGTTTGGCATGTTGGCCGGAGAGTGCTTCTCCGGCCGCCAACTGCAACCTTGCAGGTACCTCCAAGGTTCCCCGCCCAGCGAAAGCCCCCAGACCCAAATTGAGAGGGGCTGCTTGTGGGCCCCCTGGGGGGCTTTCAGGCCAGCTAGGTCTTTGGCTGCTGGCCCCTTTCGTTTGGGAGCTATTGCTGGACGTTTGGCATGTTGGCCGGAGTGCTTCTCCGGCCGCGAACTGCAACCTTGCAGGTACCTCCAAGGTTCCCCGCCCAGCGAAAGCCCCCAGACCCAAATTGAGAGGGGCTGCTTGTGGGCCCCCTGGGGGGCTTTCAGGCCCGCTAGGTCTTTGGCTGCTGGCCCCTTTCGTTTGGGAGCTATTGCTGGACGTTTGGCATGTTGGCCGGAGAGTGCTTCTCCGGCCGCCAACTGCAACCTTGCAGGTACCTGCAAGGTTCCCCGCCCAGCGAAAGCCCCCAGACCCAAATTGAGAGGGGCTGCTTGGGGGCCCCCTGGGGGGCTTTCAGGCCAGCTAGGTCTTTGGCTGCTGGCCCCTTTCGTTTGGGAGCTATTGCTGGACGTTTGGCATGTTGGCCGGAGAGTGCTTCTCGGGCCGCGAACTGCAACCTTGCAGGTACCTGCAAGGTTCCCCGCCCAGCGAAAGCCCCCAGACCCAAATTGAGAGGGGCTGCTTGTGGGCCCCCTGGGGGGCTTTCAGGCCAGCTAGGTCTTTGGCTGCTGGCCCCTTTCGTTTGGGAGCTGTTGCTGGACGTTTGGCATGTTGGCCGGAGAGTGCTTCTCCGGCCGCGAACTGCAACCTTGCAGGTACCTCCAAGGTTCCCCGCCCAGCGAAAGCCCCCAGACCCAAATTGAGAGGGGCTGCTTGTGGGCCCCCTGGGGGGGCTTTCAGGCCAGCTAGGTCTTTGGCTGCTGGCCCCTTTCGTTTGGGAGCTATTGCTGGACGTTTGGCATGTTGGCCGGAGAGTGCTTCTCGGGCCGCGAACTGCAACCTTGCAGGTACCTCCAAGGTTCCCCGCCCAGCGAAAGCCCCCAGACCCAAATTGAGAGGGGCTGCTTGTGGGCCCCCTGGGGGGCTTTCAGGCCAGCTAGGTCTTTGGATGCTGGCCCCTTTCGTTTGGGAGCTATTGCTGGACGTTTGGCATGTTGGCCGGAGAGTGCTTCTCGGGCCGCCAACTGCAACCTTGCAGGTACCTCCAAGGTTCCCCGCCCAGCGAAAGCCCCCAGACCCAAATTGAGAGGGGCTGCTTGTGGGCCCCCTGGGGGGCTTTCAGGCCCGCTAGGTCTTTGGCTGCTGGCCCCTTTCGTTTGGGAGCTATTGCTGGACGTTTTGGCATGTTGGCCGGAGAGTGCTTCTCCGGCCGCCAACTGCAACCTTGCAGGTACCTCCAAGGTTCCCCGCCCAGCGAAAGCCCCCAGACCCAAATTGAGAGGGGCTGCTTGTGGGCCCCCTGGGGGGCTTTCAGGCCAGCTAGGTCTTTGGCTGCTGGCCCCTTTCGTTTGGGAGCTATTGCTGGACGTTTGGCATGTTGGCCGGAGAGTGCTTCTCCGGCCGCGAACTGCAACCTTGCAGGTACCTCCAAGGTTCCCCGCCCAGCGAAAGCCCCCAGACCCAAATTGAGAGGGGCTGCTTGTGGGCCCCCTGGGGGGCTTTCAGGCCAGCTAGGTCTTTGGCTGCTGGCCCCTTTCGTTTGGGAGCTATTGCTGGACGTTTGGCATGTTGGCCGGAGAGTGCTTCTCCGGCCGCCAACTGCAACCTTGCAGGTACCTCCAAGGTTCCCCGCCCAGCGAAAGCCCCCAGACCCAAATTGAGAGGGGCTGCTTGTGGGCCCCCTGGGGGGCTTTCAGGCCAGCTAGGTCTTTGGCTGCTGGCCCCTTTCGTTTGGGAGCTATTGCTGGACGTTTGGCATGTTGGCCGGAGAGTGCTTCTCGGGCCGCCAACTGCAACCTTGCAGGTACCTCCAAGGTTCCCCGCCCAGCGAAAGCCCCCAGACCCAAATTGAGAGGGGCTGCTTGTGGGCCCCCTGGGGGGCTTTCAGGCCCGCTAGGTCTTTGGCTGCTGGCCCCTTTCGTTTGGGAGCTATTGCTGGACGTTTGGCATGTTGGCCGGAGAGTGCTTCTCCGGCCGCCAACTGCAACCTTGCAGGTACCTCCAAGGTTCCCCGCCCAGCGAAAGCCCCCAGACCCAAATTGAGAGGGGCTGCTTGTGGGCCCCCTGGGGGGCTTTCAGGCCAGCTAGGTCTTTGGCTGCTGGCCCCTTTCGTTTGGGAGCTATTGCTGGACGTTTGGCATGTTGGCCGGAGAGTGCTTCTCGGGCCGCGAACTGCAACCTTGCAGGTACCTCCAAGGTTCCCCGCCCAGCGAAAGCCCCCAGACCCAAATTGAGAGGGGCTGCTTGTGGGCCCCCTGGGGGGCTTTCAGGCCAGCTAGGTCTTTGGCTGCTGGCCCCTTTCGTTTGGGAGCTATTGCTGGACGTTTGGCATGTTGGCCGGAGAGTGCTTCTCCGGCCGCGAACTGCAACCTTGCAGGTACCTCCAAGGTTCCCCGCCCAGCGAAAGCCCCCAGACCCAAATTGAGAGGGGCTGCTTGGGGGCCCCCTGGGGGGCTTTCAGGCCAGCTAGGTCTTTGGCTGCTGGCCCCTTTCGTTTGGGAGCTATTGCTGGACGTTTGGCATGTTGGCCGGAGAGTGCTTCTCGGGCCGCGAACTGCAAACCTTGCAGGTACCTCCCAGGTTCCCCGCCCAGCGAAAGCCCCCAGACCCAAATTGAGAGGGGCTGCTTGTGGGCCCCCTGGGGGGCTTTCAGGCCAGCTAGGTCTTTGGCTGCTGGCCCCTTTCGTTTGGGAGCTATTGCTGGACGTTTGGCATGTTGGCCGGAGAGTGCTTCTCCGGCCGCGAACTGCAACCTTGCAGGTACCTCCAAGGTTCCCCGCCCAGCGAAAGCCCCCAGACCCAAATTGAGAGGGGCTGCTTGTGGGCCCCCTGGGGGGCTTTCAGGCCCGCTAGGTCTTTGGCTGCTGGCCCCTTTCGTTTGGGAGCTATTGATGGACGTTTGGCATGTTGGCCGGAGAGTGCTTCTCCGGCCGCCAACTGCAACCTTGCAGGTACCTCCAAGGTTGCCCGCCCAGCGAAAGCCCCCAGACCCAAATTGAGAGGGGCTGCTTGTGGGCCCCCTGGGGGGCTTTCAGGCCAGCTAGGTCTTTGGCTGCTGGCCCCTTTCGTTTGGGAGCTATTGCTGGACGTTTGGCATGTTGGCCGGAGAGTGCTTCTCCGGCCGCCAACTGCAACCTTGCAGGTACCTCCAAGGTTCCCCGCCCAGCGAAAGCCCCCAGACCCAAATTGAGAGGGGCTGCTTGTGGGCCCCCTGGGGGGCTTTCAGGCCCGCTAGGTCTTTGGCTGCTGGCCCCTTTCGTTTGGGAGCTATTGCTGGACGTTTGGCATGTTGGCCGGAGAGTGCTTCTCGGGCCGCGAACTGCAACCTTGCAGGTACCTCCAAGGTTCCCCGCCCAGCGAAAGCCCCCAGACCCAAATTGAGAGGGGCTGCTTGTGGGCCCCCTGGGGGGCTTTCAGGCCAGCTAGGTCTTTGGCTGCTGGCCCCTTTCGTTTGGGAGCTATTGCTGGACGTTTGGCATGTTGGCCGGAGAGTGCTTCTCCGGCCGCGAACTGCAACCTTGCAGGTACCTCCAAGGTTCCCCGCCCAGCGAAAGCCCCCAGACCCCAAATTGAGAGGGGCTGCTTGTGGGCCCCCTGGGGGGCTTTCAGGCCAGCTAGGTCTTTGGCTGCTGGCCCCTTTCGTTTGGGAGCTATTGCTGGACGTTTGGCATGTTGGCCGGAGAGTGCTTCTCCGGCCGCCAACTGCAACCTTGCAGGTACCTCCAAGGTTCCCCGCCCAGCGAAAGCCCCCAGACCCAAATTGAGAGGGGCTGCTTGTGGGCCCCCTGGGGGGCTTTCAGGCCCGCTAGGTCTTTGGCTGCTGGCCCCTTTCGTTTGGGAGCTATTGCTGGACGTTTGGCATGTTGGCCGGAGAGTGCTTCTCCGGCCGCCAACTGCAACCTTGCAGGTACCTCCAAGGTTCCCCGCCCAGCGAAAGCCCCCAGACCCAAATTGAGAGGGGCTGCTTGTGGGCCCCCTGGGGGGCTTTCAGGCCAGCTAGGTCTTTGGCTGCTGGCCCCTTTCGTTTGGGAGCTATTGCTGGACGTTTGGCATGTTGGCCGGAGAGTGCTTCTCGGGCCGCGAACTGCAACCTTGCAGGTACCTCCAAGGTTCCCCGCCCAGCGAAAGCCCCCAGACCCCAAATTGAGAGGGGCTGCTTGTGGGCCCCCTGGGGGGCTTTCAGGCCAGCTAGGTCTTTGGCTGCTGGCCCCTTTCGTTTGGGAGCTATTGCTGGACGTTTGGCATGTTGGCCGGAGAGTGCTTCTCGGGCCGCGAACTGCAACCTTGCAGGTACCTGCAAGGTTCCCCGCCCAGCGAAAGCCCCCAGACCCAAATTGAGAGGGGCTGCTTGTGGGCCCCCTGGGGGGCTTTCAGGCCAGCTAGGTCTTTGGCTGATGGCCCCTTTCGTTTGGGAGCTATTGCTGGACGTTTGGCATGTTGGCCGGAGAGTGCTTCTCGGGCCGCCAACTGCAACCTTGCAGGTACCTCCAAGGTTCCCCGCCCAGCGAAAGCCCCCAGACCCAAATTGAGAGGGGCTGCTTGTGGGCCCCCTGGGGGGCTTTCAGGCCAGCTAGGTCTTTGGCTGCTGGCCCCTTTCGTTTGGGAGCTATTGCTGGACGTTTGGCATGTTGGCCGGAGAGTGCTTCTCGGGCCGCCAACTGCAACCTTGCAGGTACCTCCAAGGTTCCCCGCCCAGCGAAAGCCCCCAGACCCAAATTGAGAGGGGCTGCTTGTGGGCCCCCTGGGGGGCTTTCAGGCCAGCTAGGTCTTTGGCTGCTGGCCCCTTTCGTTTGGGAGCTATTGCTGGACGTTTGGCATGTTGGCCGGAGAGTGCTTCTCCGGCCGCCAACTGCAACCTTGCAGGTACCTCCAAGGTTCCCCGCCCAGCGAAAGCCCCCAGACCCAAATTGAGAGGGGCTGCTTGTGGGCCCCCTGGGGGGCTTTCAGGCCAGCTAGGTCTTTGGCTGCTGGCCCCTTTCGTTTGGGAGCTATTGCTGGACGTTTGGCATGTTGGCCGGAGAGTGCTTCTCCGGCCGCGAACTGCAACCTTGCAGGTACCTCCAAGGTTGCCCGCCCAGCGAAAGCCCCCAGACCCAAATTGAGAGGGGCTGCTTGTGGGCCCCCTGGGGGGCTTTCAGGCCAGCTAGGTCTTTGGCTGATGGCCCCTTTCGTTTGGGAGCTATTGATGGACGTTTGGCATGTTGGCCGGAGAGTGCTTCTCGGGCCGCCAACTGCAACCTTGCAGGTACCTCCAAGGTTCCCCGCCCAGCGAAAGCCCCCAGACCCAAATTGAGAGGGGCTGCTTGTGGGCCCCCTGGGGGGCTTTCAGGCCAGCTAGGTCTTTGGCTGCTGGCCCCTTTCGTTTGGGAGCTATTGATGGACGTTTGGCATGTTGGCCGGAGAGTGCTTCTCCGGCCGCGAACTGCAACCTTGCAGGTACCTCCAAGGTTCCCCGCCCAGCGAAAGCCCCCAGACCCAAATTGAGAGGGGCTGCTTGGGGGCCCCCTGGGGGGCTTTCAGGCCAGCTAGGTCTTTGGCTGCTGGCCCCTTTCGTTTGGGAGCTATTGCTGGACGTTTGGCATGTTGGCCGGAGAGTGCTTCTCGGGCCGCGAACTGCAACCTTGCAGGTACCTCCCAGGTTCCCCGCCCAGCGAAAGCCCCCAGACCCAAATTGAGAGGGGCTGCTTGTGGGCCCCCTGGGGGGCTTTCAGGCCAGCTAGGTCTTTGGCTGCTGGCCCCTTTCGTTTGGGAGCTATTGCTGGACGTTTGGCATGTTGGCCGGAGAGTGCTTCTCCGGCCGCGAACTGCAACCTTGCAGGTACCTCCAAGGTTCCCCGCCCAGCGAAAGCCCCCAGACCCAAATTGAGAGGGGCTGCTTGTGGGCCCCCTGGGGGGCTTTCAGGCCCGCTAGGTCTTTGGCTGCTGGCCCCTTTCGTTTGGGAGCTATTGATGGACGTTTGGCATGTTGGCCGGAGAGTGCTTCTCCGGCCGCCAACTGCAACCTTGCAGGTACCTCCAAGGTTGCCCGCCCAGCGAAAGCCCCCAGACCCAAATTGAGAGGGGCTGCTTGTGGGCCCCCTGGGGGGCTTTCAGGCCAGCTAGGTCTTTGGCTGCTGGCCCCTTTCGTTTGGGAGCTATTGCTGGACGTTTGGCATGTTGGCCGGAGAGTGCTTCTCGGGCCGCGATCTGCAACCTTGCAGGTACCTCCAAGGTTCCCCGCCCAGCGAAAGCCCCCAGACCCAAATTGAGAGGGGCTGCTTGTGGGCCCCCTGGGGGGCTTTCAGGCCCGCTAGGTCTTTGGCTGCTGGCCCCTTTCGTTTGGGAGCTATTGCTGGACGTTTGGCATGTTGGCCGGAGAGTGCTTCTCGGGCCGCGAACTGCAACCTTGCAGGTACCTCCAAGGTTCCCCGCCCAGCGAAAGCCCCCAGACCCAAATTGAGAGGGGCTGCTTGTGGGCCCCCTGGGGGGCTTTCAGGCCAGCTAGGTCTTTGGCTGCTGGCCCCTTTCGTTTGGGAGCTATTGCTGGACGTTTGGCATGTTGGCCGGAGAGTGCTTCTCCGGCCGCGAACTGCAACCTTGCAGGTACCTCCAAGGTTCCCCGCCCAGCGAAAGCCCCCAGACCCAAATTGAGAGGGGCTGCTTGTGGGCCCCCTGGGGGGCTTTCAGGCCAGCTAGGTCTTTGGCTGCTGGCCCCTTTCGTTTGGGAGCTATTGCTGGACGTTTGGCATGTTGGCCGGAGAGTGCTTCTCCGGCCGCCAACTGCAACCTTGCAGGTACCTCCAAGTCCCCGCCCAGCGAAAGCCCCCAGACCCAAATTGAGAGGGGCTGCTTGTGGGCCCCCTGGGGGGCTTTCAGGCCCGCTAGGTCTTTGGCTGCTGGCCCCTTTCGTTTGGGAGCTATTGCTGGACGTTTGGCATGTTGGCCGGAGAGTGCTTCTCCGGCCGCCAACTGCAACCTTGCAGGTACCTCCAAGGTTCCCCGCCCAGCGAAAGCCCCAGACCCAAATTGAGAGGGGCTGCTTGTGGGCCCCCTGGGGGGCTTTCAGGCCAGCTAGGTCTTTGGCTGCTGGCCCCTTTCGTTTGGGAGCTATTGCTGGACGTTTGGCATGTTGGCCGGAGAGTGCTTCTCGGGCCGCGAACTGCAACCTTGCAGGTACCTCCAAGGTTCCCCGCCCAGCGAAAGCCCCCAGACCCAAATTGAGAGGGGCTGCTTGTGGGCCCCCTGGGGGGCTTTCAGGCCAGCTAGGTCTTTGGCTGCTGGCCCCTTTCGTTTGGGAGCTATTGCTGGACGTTTGGCATGTTGGCCGGAGAGTGCTTCTCGGGCCGCGAACTGCAACCTTGCAGGTACCTGCAAGGTTCCCCGCCCAGCGAAAGCCCCCAGACCCAAATTGAGAGGGGCTGCTTGTGGGCCCCCTGGGGGGCTTTCAGGCCAGCTAGGTCTTTGGCTGCTGGCCCCTTTCGTTTGGGAGCTATTGCTGGACGTTTGGCATGTTGGCCGGAGAGTGCTTCTCGGGCCGCGATCTGCAACCTTGCAGGTACCTCCAAGGTTCCCCGCCCAGCGAAAGCCCCCAGACCCAAATTGAGAGGGGCTGCTTGTGGGCCCCCTGGGGGGCTTTCAGGCCCGCTAGGTCTTTGGCTGCTGGCCCCTTTCGTTTGGGAGCTATTGCTGGACGTTTGGCATGTTGGCCGGAGAGTGCTTCTCGGGCCGCGAACTGCAACCTTGCAGGTACCTCCAAGGTTCCCCGCCCAGCGAAAGCCCCCAGACCCAAATTGAGAGGGGCTGCTTGTGGGCCCCCTGGGGGGCTTTCAGGCCAGCTAGGTCTTTGGCTGCTGGCCCCTTTCGTTTGGGAGCTATTGCTGGACGTTTGGCATGTTGGCCGGAGAGTGCTTCTCCGGCCGCGAACTGCAACCTTGCAGGTACCTCCAAGGTTCCCCGCCCAGCGAAAGCCCCCAGACCCAAATTGAGAGGGGCTGCTTGTGGGCCCCCTGGGGGGCTTTCAGGCCAGCTAGGTCTTTGGCTGCTGGCCCCTTTCGTTTGGGAGCTATTGCTGGACGTTTGGCATGTTGGCCGGAGAGTGCTTCTCCGGCCGCCAACTGCAACCTTGCAGGTACCTCCAAGGTTCCCCGCCCAGCGAAAGCCCCCAGACCCAAATTGAGAGGGGCTGCTTGTGGGCCCCCTGGGGGGCTTTCAGGCCCGCTAGGTCTTTGGCTGCTGGCCCCTTTCGTTTGGGAGCTATTGCTGGACGTTTGGCATGTTGGCCGGAGAGTGCTTCTCCGGCCGCCAACTGCAACCTTGCAGGTACCTCCAAGGTTCCCCGCCCAGCGAAAGCCCCCAGACCCAAATTGAGAGGGGCTGCTTGTGGGCCCCCTGGGGGGCTTTCAGGCCAGCTAGGTCTTTGGCTGCTGGCCCCTTTCGTTTGGGAGCTATTGCTGGACGTTTGGCATGTTGGCCGGAGAGTGCTTCTCGGGCCGCGAACTGCAACCTTGCAGGTACCTCCAAGGTTCCCCGCCCAGCGAAAGCCCCCAGACCCAAATTGAGAGGGGCTGCTTGTGGGCCCCCTGGGGGGCTTTCAGGCCAGCTAGGTCTTTGGCTGCTGGCCCCTTTCGTTTGGGAGCTATTGCTGGACGTTTGGCATGTTGGCCGGAGAGTGCTTCTCGGGCCGCGAACTGCAACCTTGCAGGTACCTGCAAGGTTCCCCGCCCAGCGAAAGCCCCCAGACCCAAATTGAGAGGGGCTGCTTGTGGGCCCCCTGGGGGGCTTTCAGGCCAGCTAGGTCTTTGGCTGCTGACCCCTTTCATTTGGGAGCTATTGCTGGACGTTTGGCATGTTGGCCGGAGAGTGCTTCTCGGGCCGCCAACTGCAACCTTGCAGGTACCTCCAAGGTTCCCCGCCCAGCGAAAGCCCCCAGACCCAAATTGAGAGGGGCTGCTTGTGGGCCCCCTGGGGGGCTTTCAGGCCAGCTAGGTCTTTGGCTGCTGGCCCCTTTCGTTTGGGAGCTATTGCTGGACGTTTGGCATGTTGGCCGGAGAGTGCTTCTCGGGCCGCCAACTGCAACCTTGCATGTACCTCCAAGGTTCCCCGCCCAGCGAAAGCCCCCAGACCCAAATTGAGAGGGGCTGCTTGTGGGCCCCCTGGGGGGCTTTCAGGCCAGCTAGGTCTTTGGCTGCTGGCCCCTTTCGTTTGGGAGCTATTGCTGGACGTTTGGCATGTTGGCCGGAGAGTGCTTCTCCGGCCGCGAACTGCAACCTTGCAGGTACCTGCAAGGTTCCCCGCCCAGCGAAAGCCCCCAGACCCAAATTGAGAGGGGCTGCTTGTGGGGCCCCTGGGGGGCTTTCAGGCCAGCTAGGTCTTTGGCTGCTGACCCCTTTCATTTGGGAGCTATTGCTGGACGTTTGGCATGTTGGCCGGAGAGTGCTTCTCGGGCCGCCAACTGCAACCTTGCAGGTACCTCCAAGGTTCCCCGCCCAGCGAAAGCCCCCAGACCCAAATTGAGAGGGGCTGCTTGTGGGCCCCCTGGGGGGCTTTCAGGCCAGCTAGGTCTTTGGCTGCTGGCCCCTTTCGTTTGGGAGCTATTGCTGGACGTTTGGCATGTTGGCCGGAGAGTGCTTCTCGGGCCGCGAACTGCAACCTTGCAGGTACCTCCAAGGTTCCCCGCCCAGCGAAAGCCCCCAGACCCAAATTGAGAGGGGCTGCTTGTGGGCCCCCTGGGGGGCTTTCAGGCCAGCTAGGTCTTTGGCTGCTGGCCCCTTTCGTTTGGGAGCTATTGCTGGACGTTTGGCATGTTGGCCGGAGAGTGCTTCTCCGGCCGCGAACTGCAACCTTGCAGGTACCTCCAAGGTTCCCCGCCCAGCGAAAGCCCCCAGACCCAAATTGAGAGGGGCTGCTTGTGGGCCCCCTGGGGGGCTTTCAGGCCAGCTAGGTCTTTGGCTAATGGCCCCTTTCGTTTGGGAGCTATTGCTGGACGTTTGGCATGTTGGCCGGAGAGTGCTTCTCGGGCCGCGAACTGCAACCTTGCAGGTACCTCCAAGGTTCCCCGCCCAGCGAAAGCCCCCAGACCCAAATTGAGAGGGGCTGCTTGTGGGCCCCCTGGGGGGCTTTCAGGCCATCTAGGTCTTTGGCTGCTGGCCCCTTTCGTTTGGGAGCTATTGATGGACGTTTGGCATGTTGGCCGGAGAGTGCTTCTCGGGCCGCGAACTGCAACCTTGCAGGTACCTCCAAGGTTCCCCGCCCAGCGAAAGCCCCCAGACCCAAATTGAGAGGGGCTGCTTGGGGGCCCCCTGGGGGGCTTTCAGGCCAGCTAGGTCTTTGGCTGCTGGCCCCTTTCGTTTGGGAGCTATTGCTGGACGTTTGGCATGTTGGCCGGAGAGTGCTTCTCCGGCCGCCAACTGCAACCTTGCAGGTACCTGCAAGGTTCCCCGCCCAGCGAAAGCCCCCAGACCCAAATTGAGAGGGGCTGCTTGTGGGCCCCCTGGGGGGCTTTCAGGCCAGCTAGGTCTTTGGCTGCTGGCCCCTTTCGTTTGGGAGCTATTGCTGGACGTTTGGCATGTTGGCCGGAGAGTGCTTCTCCGGCCGCAAACTGCAACCTTGCAGGTACCTCCAAGGTTGCCCGCCCAGCGAAAGCCCCCAGACCCAAATTGAGAGGGGCTGCTTGTGGGCCCCCTGGGGGGCTTTCAGGCCAGCTAGGTCTTTGGCTGCTGGCCCCTTTCGTTTGGGAGCTATTGCTGGACGTTTGGCATGTTGGCCGGAGAGTGCTTCTCCGGCCGCGAACTGCAACCTTGCAGGTACCTGCAAGGTTCCCCGCCCAGCGAAAGCCCCCAGACCCAAATTGAGAGGGGCTGCTTGTGGGCCCCCTGGGGGGCTTTCAGGCCAGCTAGGTCTTTGGCTGCTGGCCCCTTTCGTTTGGGAGCTATTGCTGGACGTTTGGCATGTTGGCCGGAGAGTGCTTCTCCGGCCGCCAACTGCAACCTTGCAGGTACCTCCAAGGTTCCCCGCCCAGCGAAAGCCCCCAGACCCAAATTGAGAGGGGCTGCTTGGGGGCCCCCTGGGGGGCTTTCAGGCCAGCTAGGTCTTTGGCTGCTGGCCCCTTTCGTTTGGGAGCTATTGCTGGACGTTTGGCATGTTGGCCGGAGAGTGCTTCTCCGGACGCCAACTGCAACCTTGCAGGTACCTCCAAGGTTCCCCGCCCAGCGAAAGCCCCCAGACCCAAATTGAGAGGGGCTGCTTGTGGGGCCCCTGGGGGGCTTTCAGGCCAGCTAGGTCTTTGGCTGCTGGCCCCTTTCGTTTGGGAGCTATTGCTGGACGTTTGGCATGTTGGCCGGAGAGTGCTTCTCCGGCCGCCAACTGCAACCTTGCAGGTACCTGCAAGGTTCCCCGCCCAGCGAAAGCCCCCAGACCCAAATTGAGAGGGGCTGCTTGTGGGCCCCCTGGGGGTCTTTCAGGCCAGCTAGTTCTTTGGCTGCTGGCCCCTTTCGTTTGGGAGCTATTGCTGGACGTTTGGCATGTTGGCCGGAAAGTGCTTCTCCGGCCGCCAACTGCAACCTTGCAGGTACCTCCAAGGTTCCCCGCCCAGCGAAAGCCCCCAGACCCAAATTGAGAGGGGCTGCTTGTGGGCCCCCTGGGGGGCTTTCAGGCCAGCTAGGTCTTTGGCTGCTGGCCCCTTTCGTTTGGGAGCTATTGCTGGACGTTTGGCATGTTGGCCGGAGAGTGCTTCTCCGGCCGCGAACTGCAACCTTGCAGGTACCTGCAAGGTTCCCCGCCCAGCGAAAGCCCCCAGACCCAAATTGAGAGGGGCTGCTTGTGGGCCCCCTGGGGGGCTTTCAGGCCAGCTAGGTCTTTGGCTGCTGGCCCCTTTCGTTTGGGAGCTATTGCTGGACGTTTGGCATGTTGGCCGGAGAGTGCTTCTCGGGCCGCGAACTGCAACCTTGCAGGTACCTCCAAGGTTCCCCGCCCAGCGAAAGCCCCCAGACCCAAATTGAGAGGGGCTGCTTGTGGGCCCCCTGGGGGGCTTTCAGGCCCGCTAGGTCTTTGGCTGCTGGCCCCTTTCGTTTGGGAGCTATTGCTGGACGTTTGGCATGTTGGCTGGAGAGTGCTTCTCCGGCCGCGAACTGCAACCTTGCAGGTACCTCCAAGGTTCCCCGCCCAGCGAAAGCCCCCAGACCCAAATTGAGAGGGGCTGCTTGTGGGCCCCCTGGGGGGCTTTCAGGCCCGCTAGGTCTTTGGCTGCTGGCCCCTTTCGTTTGGGAGCTATTGCTGGACGTTTGGCATGTTGGCCGGAGAGTGCTTCTCCGGCCGCCAACTGCAACCTTGCAGGTACCTGCAAGGTTCCCCGCCCAGCGAAAGCCCCCAGACCCAAATTGAGAGGGGCTGCTTGTGGGCCCCCTGGGGGGCTTTCAGGCCCGCTAGGTTTTTGGCTGCTGGCCCCTTTCGTTTGGGAGCTATTGCTGGACGTTTGGCATGTTGGCCGGAGAGTGCTTCTCCGGCCGCCAACTGCAACCTTGCAGGTACCTCCAAGGTTCCCCGCCCAGCGAAAGCCCCCAGACCCAAATTGAGAGGGGCTGCTTGTGGTCCCCCTGGGGGGCTTTCAGGCCAGCTAGGTCTTTGGCTGCTGGCCCCTTTCGTTTGGGAGCTATTGCTGGACGTTTGGCATGTTGGCCGGAGAGTGCTTCTCGGGCCGCGAACTGCAACCTTGCAGGTACCTCCAAGGTTCCCCGCCCAGCGAAAGCCCCCAGACCCAAATTGAGAGGGGCTGCTTGTGGGCCCCCTGGGGGGCTTTCAGGCCAGCTAGGTCTTTGGCTGCTGACCCCTTTCATTTGGGAGCTATTGCTGGACGTTTGGCATGTTGGCCGGAGAGTGCTTCTCGGGCCGCCAACTGCAACCTTGCAGGTACCTCCAAGGTTGCCCGCCCAGCGAAAGCCCCCAGACCCAAATTGAGAGGGGCTGCTTGTGGGCCCCCTGGGGGGCTTTCAGGCCAGCTAGGTCTTTGGCTGCTGGCCCCTTTCGTTTGGGAGCTATTGCTGGACGTTTGGCATGTTGGCCGGAGAGTGCTTCTCCGGCCGCGAACTGCAACCATGCAGGTACCTCCAAGGTTGCCCGCCCAGCGAAAGCCCCCAGACCCAAATTGAGAGGGGCTGCTTGTGGGCCCCCTGGGGGGCTTTCAGGCCAGCTAGGTCTTTGGCTGATGGCCCCTTTCGTTTGGGAGCTATTGCTGGACGTTTGGCATGTTGGCCGGAGAGTGCTTCTCGGGCCGCGAACTGCAACCTTGCAGGTACCTCCAAGGTTCCCCGCCCAGCGAAAGCCCCCAGACCCAAATTGAGAGGGGCTGCTTGGGGGCCCCCTGGGGGGCTTTCAGGCCAGCTAGGTCTTTGGCTGCTGGCCCCTTTCGTTTGGGAGCTATTGCTGGACGTTTGGCATGTTGGCCGGAGAGTGCTTCTCCGGCCGCCAACTGCAACCTTGCAGGTACCTCCAAGGTTCCCCGCCCAGCGAAAGCCCCCAGACCCAAATGGAGAGGGGCTGCTTGGGGGCCCCCTGGGGGGCTTTCAGGCCAGCTAGGTCTTTGGCTGCTGGCCCCTTTCGTTTGGGAGCTATTGCTGGACGTTTGGCATGTTGGCCGGAGAGTGCTTCTCCGGCCGCCAACTGCAACCTTGCAGGTACCTCCAAGGTTCCCCGCCCAGCGAAAGCCCCCAGACCCAAATTGAGAGGGGCTGCTTGTGGGCCCCCTGGGGGGCTTTCAGGCCAGCTAGGTCTTTGGCTGATGGCCCCTTTCGTTTGGGAGCTATTGATGGACGTTTGGCATGTTGGCCGGAGAGTGCTTCTCCGGCCGCGAACTGCAACCTTGCAGGTACCTCCAAGGTTCCCCGCCCAGCGAAAGCCCCCAGACCCAAATTGAGAGGGGCTGCTTGTGGGCCCCCTGGGGGGCTTTCAAGCCAGCTAGGTCTTTGGCTGCTGGCCCCTTTCGTTTGGGAGCTATTGCTGGACGTTTGGCATGTTGGCCGGAGAGTGCTTCTCCGGCCGCCAACTGCAACCTTGCAGGTACCTCCAAGGTTCCCCGCCCAGCGAAAGCCCCCAGACCCAAATTGAGAGGGGCTGCTTGGGGGCCCCCTGGGGGGCTTTCAGGCCAGCTAGGTCTTTGGCTGCTGGCCCCTTTCGTTTGGGAGCTATTGCTGGACGTTTGGCATGTTGGCCGGAGAGTGCTTCTCCGGCCGCCAACTGCAACCTTGCAGGTACCTCCAAGGTTCCCCGCCCAGCGAAAGCCCCCAGACCCAAATTGAGAGGGGCTGCTTGTGGGGCCCCTGGGGGGCTTTCAGGCCAGCTAGGTCTTTGGCTGCTGGCCCCTTTCGTTTGGGAGCTATTGCTGGACTTTTGGCATGTTGGCCGGAGAGTGCTTCTCCGGCCGCCAACTGCAACCTTGCAGGTACCTGCAAGGTTCCCCGCCCAGCGAAAGCCCCCAGACCCAAATTGAGAGGGGCTGCTTGGGGGCCCCCTGGGGGGCTTTCAGGCCAGCTAGGTCTTTGGCTGCTGGCCCCTTTCGTTTGGGAGCTATTGCTGGACGTTTGGCATGTTGGCCGGAGAGTGCTTCTCCGGCCGCGAACTGCAACCTTGCAGGTACCTCCAAGGTTCCCCGCCCAGCGAAAGCCCCCAGACCCAAATTGAGAGGGGCTGCTTGTGGGCCCCCTGGGGGGCTTTCAGGCCAGCTAGGTCTTTGGCTGCTGGCCCCTTTCGTTTGGGAGCTATTGCTGGACGTTTGGCATGTTGGCCGGAGAGTGCTTCTCCGGCCGCGAACTGCAACCTTGCAGGTACCTCCAAGGTTCCCCGCCCAGCGAAAGCCCCCAGACCCAAATTGAGAGGGGCTGCTTGTGGGCCCCCTGGGGGGCTTTCAGGCCAGCTAGGTCTTTGGCTGCTGGCCCCTTTCGTTTGGGAGCTATTGCTGGACGTTTGGCATGTTGGCCGGAGAGTGCTTCTCCGGCCGCCAACTGCAACCTTGCAGGTACCTCCAAGGTTCCCCGCCCAGCGAAAGCCCCCAGACCCAAATTGAGAGGGGCTGCTTGTGGGCCCCCTGGGGGGCTTTCAGGCCCGCTAGGTCTTTGGCTGCTGGCCCCTTTCGTTTGGGAGCTATTGCTGGACGTTTGGCATGTTGGCCGGAGAGTGCTTCTCCGGCCGCCAACTGCAACCTTGCAGGTACCTCCAAGGTTCCCCGCCCAGCGAAAGCCCCCAGACCCAAATTGAGAGGGGCTGCTTGTGGGCCCCCTGGGGGGCTTTCAGGCCAGCTAGGTCTTTGGCTGCTGGCCCCTTTCGTTTGGGAGCTATTGCTGGACGTTTGGCATGTTGGCCGGAGAGTGCTTCTCGGGCCGCGAACTGCAACCTTGCAGGTACCTCCCAGGTTCCCCGCCCAGCGAAAGCCCCCAGACCCAAATTGAGAGGGGCTGCTTGTGGGCCCCCTGGGGGGCTTTCAGGCCAGCTAGGTCTTTGGCTGCTGGCCCCTTTCGTTTGGGAGCTATTGCTGGACGTTTGGCATGTTGGCCGGAGAGTGCTTCTCCGGCCGCCAACTGCAACCTTGCAGGTACCTCCAAGGTTCCCCGCCCAGCGAAAGCCCCCAGACCCAAATTGAGAGGGGCTGCTTGTGGGCCCCCTGGGGGGCTTTCAGGCCCGCTAGGTCTTTGGCTGCTGGCCCCTTTCGTTTGGGAGCTATTGATGGACGTTTGGCATGTTGGCCGGAGAGTGCTTCTCCGGCCGCCAACTGCAACCTTGCAGGTACCTGCAAGGTTCCCCGCCCAGCGAAAGCCCCCAGACCCAAATTGAGAGGGGCTGCTTGTGGGCCCCCTGGGGGGCTTTCAGGCCAGCTAGGTCTTTGGCTGCTGGCCCCTTTCGTTTGGGAGCTATTGCTGGACGTTTGGCATGTTGGCCGGAGAGTGCTTCTCCGGCCGCCAACTGCAACCTTGCAGGTACCTGCAAGGTTCCCCGCCCAGCGAAAGCCCCCAGACCCAAATTGAGAGGGGCTGCTTGTGGGCCCCCTGGGGGGCTTTCAGGCCAGCTAGGTCTTTGGCTGCTGGCCCCTTTCGTTTGGGAGCTATTGCTGGACGTTTGGCATGTTGGCCGGAGAGTGCTTCTCCGGCCGCCAACTGCAACCTTGCAGGTACCTGCAAGGTTCCCCGCCCAGCGAAAGCCCCCAGACCCAAATTGAGAGGGGCTGCTTGTGGGCCCCCTGGGGGGCTTTCAGGCCAGCTAGGTCTTTGGCTGCTGGCCCCTTTCGTTTGGGAGCTATTGCTGGACGTTTGGCATGTTGGCCGGAGAGTGCTTCTCCGGCCGCGAACTGCAACCTTGCAGGTACCTCCAAGGTTCCCCGCCCAGCGAAAGCCCCCAGACCCAAATTGAGAGGGGCTGCTTGTGGGCCCCCTGGGGGGCTTTCAGGCCAGCTAGGTCTTTGGCTGCTGGCCCCTTTCGTTTGGGAGCTATTGCTGGACGTTTGGCATGTTGGCCGGAGAGTGCTTCTCGGGCCGCGAACTGCAACCTTGCAGGTACCTCCAAGGTTCCCCGCCCAGCGAAAGCCCCCAGACCCAAATTGAGAGGGGCTGCTTGTGGGCCCCCTGGGGGGCTTTCAGGCCAGCTAGGTCTTTGGCTGCTGGCCCCTTTCGTTTGGGAGCTATTGCTGGACGTTTGGCATGTTGGCCGGAGAGTGCTTCTCCGGCCGCGAACTGCAACCTTGCAGGTACCTCCAAGGTTCCCCGCCCAGCGAAAGCCCCCAGACCCAAATTGAGAGGGGCTGCTTGGGGGCCCCCTGGGGGGCTTTCAGGCCAGCTAGGTCTTTGGCTGCTGGCCCCTTTCGTTTGGGAGCTATTGCTGGACGTTTGGCATGTTGGCCGGAGAGTGCTTCTCGGGCCGCGAACTGCAACCTTGCAGGTACCTCCAAGGTTCCCCGCCCAGCGAAAGCCCCCAGACCCAAATTGAGAGGGGCTGCTTGTGGGCCCCCTGGGGGGCTTTCAGGCCAGCTAGGTCTTTGGCTGCTGGCCCCTTTCGTTTGGGAGCTATTGCTGGACGTTTGGCATGTTGGCCGGAGAGTGCTTCTCCGGCCGCCAACTGCAACCTTGCAGGTACCTCCAAGGTTCCCCGCCCAGCGAAAGCCCCCAGACCCAAATTGAGAGGGGCTGCTTGTGGGCCCCCTGGGGGGCTTTCAGGCCCGCTAGGTCTTTGGCTGCTGGCCCCTTTCGTTTGGGAGCTATTGCTGGACGTTTGGCATCTTGGCCGGAGAGTGCTTCTCCGGCCGCGAACTGCAACCTTGCAGGTACCTCCAAGGTTCCCCGCCCAGCGAAAGCCCCCAGACCCAAATTGAGAGGGGCTGCTTGTGGGCCCCCTGGGGGGCTTTCAGGCCAGCTAGGTCTTTGGCTGCTGGCCCCTTTCGTTTGGGAGCTATTGCTGGACGTTTGGCATGTTGGCCGGAGAGTGCTTCTCGGGCCGCGAACTGCAACCTTGCAGGTACCTCCAAGGTTCCCCGCCCAGCGAAAGCCCCCAGACCCAAATTGAGAGGGGCTGCTTGTGGGCCCCCTGGGGGGCTTTCAGGCCAGCTAGGTCTTTGGCTGCTGGCCCCTTTCGTTTGGGAGCTATTGCTGGACGTTTGGCATGTTGGCCGGAGAGTGCTTCTCGGGCCGCGAACTGCAACCTTGCAGGTACCTCCAAGGTTCCCCGCCCAGCGAAAGCCCCCAGACCCAAATTAAGAGGGGCTGCTTGTGGGCCCCCTGGGGGGCTTTCAGGCCCGCTAGGTCTTTGGCTGCTGGCCCCTTTCGTTTGGGAGCTATTGCTGGACGTTTGGCATGTTGGCCGGAGAGTGCTTCTCCGGCCGCCAACTGCAACCTTGCAGGTACCTCCAAGGTTCCCCGCCCAGCGAAAGCCCCCAGACCCAAATTGAGAGGGGCTGCTTGTGGGCCCCCTGGGGGGCTTTCAGGCCAGCTAGGTCTTTGGCTGCTGGCCCCTTTCGTTTGGGAGCTATTGCTGGACGTTTGGCATGTTGGCCGGAGAGTGCTTCTCGGGCCGCGAACTGCAACCTTGCAGGTACCTCCAAGGTTCCCCGCCCAGCGAAAGCCCCCAGACCCAAATTGAGAGGGGCTGCTTGTGGGCCCCCTGGGGGGCTTTCAGGCCAGCTAGGTCTTTGGCTGCTGGCCCCTTTCGTTTGGGAGCTATTGCTGGACGTTTGGCATGTTGGCCGGAGAGTGCTTCTCGGGCCGCGAACTGCAACCTTGCAGGTACCTCCCAGGTTCCCCGCCCAGCGAAAGCCCCCAGACCCAAATTGAGAGGGGCTGCTTGTGGGCCCCCTGGGGGGCTTTCAGGCCAGCTAGGTCTTTGGCTGCTGGCCCCTTTCGTTTGGGAGCTATTGCTGGACGTTTGGCATGTTGGCCGGAGAGTGCTTCTCCGGCCGCCAACTGCAACCTTGCAGGTACCTCCAAGGTTCCCCGCCCAGCGAAAGCCCCCAGACCCAAATTGAGAGGGGCTGCTTGTGGGCCCCCTGGGGGGCTTTCAGGCCAGCTAGGTCTTTGGCTGCTGGCCCCTTTCGTTTGGGAGCTATTGCTGGACGTTTGGCATGTTGGCCGGAGAGTGCTTCTCCGGCCGCCAACTGCAACCTTGCAGGTACCTCCAAGGTTCCCCGCCCAGCGAAAGCCCCCAGACCCAAATTGAGAGGGGCTGCTTGTGGGCCCCCTGGGGGGCTTTCAGGCCAGCTAGGTCTTTGGCTGCTGGCCCCTTTCGTTTGGGAGCTATTGCTGGACGTTTGGCATGTTGGCCGGAGAGTGCTTCTCCGGCCGCCAACTGCAACCTTGCAGGTACCTCCAAGGTTCCCCGCCCAGCGAAAGCCCCCAGACCCAAATTGAGAGGGGCTGCTTGTGGGGCCCCTGGGGGGCTTTCAGGCCAGCTAGGTCTTTGGCTGCTGGCCCCTTTCGTTTGGGAGCTATTGCTGGACGTTTGGCATGTTGGCCGGAGAGTGCTTCTCCGGCCGCCAACTGCAACCTTGCAGGTACCTGCAAGGTTCCCCGCCCAGCGAAAGCCCCCAGACCCAAATTGAGAGGGGCTGCTTGTGGGCCCCCTGGGGGGCTTTCAGGCCAGCTAGGTCTTTGGCTGCTGGCCCCTTTCGTTTGGGAGCTATTGCTGGACGTTTGGCATGTTGGCCGGAGAGTGCTTCTCCGGCCGCGAACTGCAACCTTGCAGGTACCTCCAAGGTTCCCCGCCCAGCGAAAGCCCCCAGACCCAAATTGAGAGGGGCTGCTTGTGGGCCCCCTGGGGGGCTTTCAGGCCAGCTAGGTCTTTGGCTGCTGGCCCCTTTCGTTTGGGAGCTATTGCTGGACGTTTGGCATGTTGGCCGGAGAGTGCTTCTCGGGCCGCGAACTGCAACCTTGCAGGTACCTCCAAGGTTCCCCGCCCAGCGAAAGCCCCCAGACCCAAATTGAGAGGGGCTGCTTGTGGGCCCCCTGGGGGGCTTTCAGGCCAGCTAGGTCTTTGGCTGCTGGCCCCTTTCGTTTGGGAGCTATTGCTGGACGTTTGGCATGTTGGCCGGAGAGTGCTTCTCGGGCCGCGAACTGCAACCTTGCAGGTACCCCCAAGGTTCCCCGCCCAGCGAAAGCCCCCAGACCCAAATTGAGAGGGGCTGCTTGTGGGCCCCCTTGGGGGGCTTTCAGGCCAGCTAGGTCTTTGGCTGCTGGCCCCTTTCGTTTGGGAGCTATTGCTGGACGTTTGGCATGTTGGCCGGAGAGTGCTTCTCCGGCCGCCAACTGCAACCTTGCAGGTACCTCCAAGGTTCCCCGCCCAGCGAAAGCCCCCAGACCCAAATTAAGAGGGGCTGCTTGTGGGCCCCCTGGGGGGCTTTCAGGCCCGCTAGGTCTTTGGCTGCTGGCCCCTTTCGTTTGGGAGCTATTGCTGGACGTTTGGCATGTTGGCCGGAGAGTGCTTCTCCGGCCGCCAACTGCAACCTTGCAGGTACCTCCAAGGTTCCCCGCCCAGCGAAAGCCCCCAGACCCAAATTGAGAGGGGCTGCTTGTGGGCCCCCTGGGGGGCTTTCAGGCCAGCTAGGTCTTTGGCTGCTGGCCCCTTTCGTTTGGGAGCTATTGCTGGACGTTTGGCATGTTGGCCGGAGAGTGCTTCTCGGGCCGCGAACTGCAACCTTGCAGGTACCTCCAAGGTTCCCCGCCCAGCGAAAGCCCCAAGACCCAAATTGAGAGGGGCTGCTTGTGGGCCCCCTGGGGGGCTTTCAGGCCAGCTAGGTCTTTGGCTGCTGGCCCCTTTCGTTTGGGAGCTATTGCTGGACGTTTGGCATGTTGGCCGGAGAGTGCTTCTCCGGCCGCGAACTGCAACCTTGCAGGTACCTGCAAGGTTCCCCGCCCAGCGAAAGCCCCCAGACCCAAATTGAGAGGGGCTGCTTGTGGGCCCCCTGGGGGGCTTTCAGGCCAGCTAGGTCTTTGGCTGCTGACCCCTTTCATTTGGGAGCTATTGCTGGACGTTTGGCATGTTGGCCGGAGAGTGCTTCTCGGGCCGCCAACTGCAACCTTGCAGGTACCTCCAAGGTTCCCCGCCCAGCGAAAGCCCCCAGACCCAAATTGAGAGGGGCTGCTTGTGGGCCCCCTGGGGGGCTTTCAGGCCAGCTAGGTCTTTGGCTGCTGGCCCCTTTCGTTTGGGAGCTATTGCTGGACGTTTGGCATGTTGGCCGGAGAGTGCTTCTCGGGCCGCGAACTGCAACCTTGCAGGTACCTCCAAGGTTCCCCGCCCAGCGAAAGCCCCCAGACCCAAATTGAGAGGGGCTGCTTGTGGGCCCCCTGGGGGGCTTTCAGGCCAGCTAGGTCTTTGGCTGCTGGCCCCTTTCGTTTGGGAGCTATTGCTGGACGTTTGGCATGTTGGCCGGAGAGTGCTTCTCGGGCCGCGAACTGCAACCTTGCAGGTACCTGCAAGGTTCCCCGCCCAGCGAAAGCCCCCAGACCCAAATTGAGAGGGGCTGCTTGTGGGCCCCCTGGGGGGCTTTCAGGCCAGCTAGGTCTTTGGCTGCTGGCCCCTTTCGTTTGGGAGCTATTGCTGGACGTTTGGCATGTTGGCCGGAGAGTGCTTCTCCGGCCGCCAACTGCAACCTTGCAGGTACCTCCAAGGTTCCCCGCCCAGCGAAAGCCCCCAGACCCAAATTAAGAGGGGCTGCTTGTGGGCCCCCTGGGGGGCTTTCAGGCCCGCTAGGTCTTTGGCTGCTGGCCCCTTTCGTTTGGGAGCTATTGCTGGACGTTTGGCATGTTGGCCGGAGAGTGCTTCTCCGGCCGCCAACTGCAACCTTGCAGGTACCTCCAAGGTTCCCCGCCCAGCGAAAGCCCCCAGACCCAAATTGAGAGGGGCTGCTTGTGGGCCCCCTGGGGGGCTTTCAGGCCAGCTAGGTCTTTGGCTGCTGGCCCCTTTCGTTTGGGAGCTATTGCTGGACGTTTGGCATGTTGGCCGGAGAGTGCTTCTCGGGCCGCGAACTGCAACCTTGCAGGTACCTCCAAGGTTCCCCGCCCAGCGAAAGCCCCCAGACCCAAATTGAGAGGGGCTGCTTGTGGGCCCCCTGGGGGGCTTTCAGGCCAGCTAGGTCTTTGGCTGCTGGCCCCTTTCGTTTGGGAGCTATTGCTGGACGTTTGGCATGTTGGCCGGAGAGTGCTTCTCCGGCCGCCAACTGCAACCTTGCAGGTACCTGCAAGGTTCCCCGCCCAGCGAAAGCCCCCAGACCCAAATTGAGAGGGGCTGCTTGTGGGCCCCCTGGGGGGCTTTCAGGCCAGCTAGGTCTTTGGCTGCTGGCCCCTTTCGTTTGGGAGCTATTGCTGGACGTTTGGCATGTTGGCCGGAGAGTGCTTCTCCGGCCGCCAACTGCAACCTTGCAGGTACCTCCAAGGTTCCCCGCCCAGCGAAAGCCCCCAGACCCAAATTGAGAGGGGCTGCTTGTGGGCCCCCTGGGGGGCTTTCAGGCCAGCTAGGTCTTTGGCTGATGGCCCCTTTCGTTTGGGAGCTATTGATGGACGTTTGGCATGTTGGCCGGAGAGTGCTTCTCGGGCCGCGAACTGCAACCTTGCAGGTACCTCCAAGGTTCCCCGCCCAGCGAAAGCCCCCAGACCCAAATTGAGAGGGGCTGCTTGTGGGCCCCCTGGGGGGCTTTCAGGCCAGCTAGGTCTTTGGCTGCTGGCCCCTTTCGTTTGGGAGCTATTGCTGGACGTTTGGCATGTTGGCCGGAGAGTGCTTCTCCGGCCGCGAACTGCAACCTTGCAGGTACCTCCAAGGTTCCCCGCCCAGCGAAAGCCCCCAGACCCAAATTGAGAGGGGCTGCTTGTGGGCCCCCTGGGGGGCTTACAGGCCAGCTAGGTCTTTGGCTGATGGCCCCTTTCGTTTGGGAGCTATTGCTGGACGTTTGGCATGTTGGCCGGAGAGTGCTTCTCGGGCCGCCAACTGCAACCTTGCAGGTACCTCCAAGGTTCCCTGCCCAGCGAAAGCCCCCAGACCCAAATTGAGAGGGGCTGCTTGTGGGCCCCTTAGGGGCTTTCAGGCCAGCTAGGTCTTTGGCTGATGGCCCCTTTCGTTTGGGAGCTATTGCTGGACGTTTGGCATGTTGGCCGGAGAGTGCTTCTCGGGCCGCGAACTGCAACCTTGCAGGTACCTCCAAGGTTCCCCGCCCAGCGAAAGCCCCCAGACCGAAATGGAGAGGGGCTGCTTGTGGGCCCCCTGGGGGGCTTTCAGGCCAGCTAGGTCTTTGGCTGCTGGCCCCTTTCGTTTGGGAGCTATTGCTGGACGTTTGGCATGTTGGCCGGAGAGTGCTTCTCGGGCCGCGAACTGCAACCTTGCAGGTACCTGCAAGGTTCCCCGCCCAGCGAAAGCCCCCAGACCCAAATTGAGAGGGGCTGCTTGTGGGCCCCCTGGGGGGCTTTCAGGCCAGCTAGGTCTTTGGCTGCTGGCCCCTTTCGTTTGGGAGCTATTGCTGGACGTTTGGCATGTTGGCCGGAGAGTGCTTCTCGGGCCGCGAACTGCAACCTTGCAGGTACCTGCAAGGTTCCCCGCCCAGCGAAAGCCCCCAGACCCAAATTGAGAGGGGCTGCTTGGGGGCCCCCTGGGGGGCTTTCAGGCCATCTAGGTCTTTGGCTGCTGGCCCCTTTCGTTTGGGAGCTATTGCTGGACGTTTGGCATGTTGGCCGGAGAGTGCTTCTCCGGCCGCCAACTGCAACCTTGCAGGTACCTCCAAGGTTCCCCGCCCAGCGAAAGCCCCCAGACCCAAATTGAGAGGGGCTGCTTGGGGGCCCCCTGGGGGGCTTTCAGGCCCGCTAGGTCTTTGGCTGCTGGCCCCTTTCGTTTGGGAGCTATTGCTGGATGTTTGGCATGTTGGCCGGAGAGTGCTTCTCCGGCCGCAAACTGCAACCTTGCAGGTACCTCCAAGGTTCCCGGCCCAACGAAAGCCCCCAGACCCAAATTGATAGGGGCTGATTGGGGGCCCCCCTGGGGGCCCTTCAGGCCAGCTAGGTCTTTGGGTCCTGGCTCCTTCGGTTTGGGAGCTGTTGCTGCAGTTGGGCATGTTGGCCGGAGAGTGCTTCTCGGGCCGCGAACTGCAACCTTGCAGGTACCTCCCAGGTTCCCGGCCCAACGAAAACCCCCAGACCGAAATGGAGAGGGGCTGCTTGGGGGCCCCCTGGGGGCCCTTCAGACCAGCTAGGTCTTTGGGTCCTGGCTCCTTCGCTTTGGGAGCTGTTGCTGCAGTTGGGCATGTTGGCCGGAGAGTGCTTCTCGGGCCGCGAACTGTAACTTGCAGGTACCTCTCAGGTATGCATGCCCAACGAAAGCCCCCAGACCCAAATGGAGAGGGGCTGCTTGGGGGCCCCCTGGGGGCCCTTCAGGCCAGCTAGGTCTTTGGGTCCTGGCTCCTTCGCTTTGGGAGCTGTTGCTGCAGTTGGGCATGTTGGCCGGAGAGTGCTTCTCGGGCCGCGAACTGCAACCTTGCAGGAATCTCCCAGGTTCCCGGCCCAAAGAAAGCCCCCAGACCCAAATGGAGAGGGGCTGCTTGGGGGCCCCCTGGGGGCCCTTCAGGCCAGCTAGGTCTTTGGGTCCTGGCTCCTTCGGTTTGGGAGCTGTTGCTGCAGTTGGGCATGTTGGCCGGAGAGTGCTTCTCGGGCCGCGAACTGCAACCTTGCAGGAATCTCCCAGGTTCCCGGCCCAACGAAAGCCCCCAGACCCAAATTGAGAGGGGCTGCTTGGGGGCCCCCTGGGGGCCCTTCAGGCCAGCTAGGTCTTTGGGTCCTGGCTCCTTCGCTTTGGGAGCTGTTGCTGCAGTTGGGCATGTTGGCCGGAGAGTGCTTCTCGGGCCGCGAACTGCAACCTTGCAGGTACCTCCCAGGTTCCCGGCCCAACGAAAGCCCCCAGACCCAAATGGAGAGGGGCTGCTTGGGGGCCCCCTGGGGGCCCTTCAGGCCAGCTAGGTCTTTGGGTCCTGGCTCCTTCGCTTTGGGAGCTGTTGCTGCAGTTGGGCATGTTGGCCGGAGAGTGCTTCTCGGGCCGCGAACTGCAACCTTGCATGAATCTCCCAGGTTCCCGGCCCAAAGAAAGCCCCCAGACCCAAATTGAGAGGGGCTGCTTGGGGGCCCCCCTGGGGGCCCTTCAGGCCAGCTAGGTCTTTGGGTCCTGGCTCCTTCGCTTTGGGAGCTGTTGCTGCAGTTGGGCATGTTGGCCGGAGAGTGCTTCTCGGGCCGCGAACTGCAACCTTGCAGGTACCTCTCAGGTATCCATGCCCAACGAAAGCCCCCAGACCCAAATGGAGAGGGGCTGCTTGGTGGCCCCCTGGGGGCCCTTCAGGCCAGCTAGGTCTTTGGGTCCTGGCTCCTTCGCTTTGGGAGCTGTTGCTGCAGTTGGGCATGTTGGGCGGAGAGTGCTTCTCGGGCCGCGAACTGCAACCTTGCAGGATTCTCCCAGGTTCCCGGCCCAACGAAAGCCCCCAGACCCAAATTGAGAGGGGCTGCTTGGGGCCCCCCTGGGGGCCCTTCAGGCCAGCTAGGTCTTTGGGTCCTGGCTCCTTCGGTTTGGGAGCTGTTGCTGCAGTTGGGCATGTTGGCCGGAGAGTGCTTCTCGGGCCGCGAACTGCAACCTTGCAGGATTCTCCCAGGTTCCCGGCCCAACGAAAACCCCCAGACCCAAATGGAGAGGGGCTGCTTGGGGGCCCCCTGGGGGCCCTTCAGACCAGCTAGGTCTTTGGGTCCTGGCTCCTTCGCTTTGGGAGCTGTTGCTGCAGTTGGGCATGTTGGGCGGAGAGTGCTTCTCGGGCCGCGAACTGTAACTTGCAGGTACCTCTCAGGTATACATGCCCAACGAAAGCCCCCAGACCCAAATGGAGAGGGGCTGCTTGGGGGCCCCCTGGGGGCCCTTCAGGCCAGCTAGGTCTTTGTGTCCTGGCTCCTTCGGTTTGGGAGCTGTTGCTGCAGTTGGGCATGTTGGCCGGAGAGTGCTTCTCGGGCCTCGAACTGCAACCTTGCAGGAATCTCCCAGGTTCCCGGCCCAACGAAAGCCCCCAGACCCAAATGGAGAGGGGCTGCTTGGGGGCCCCCTGGGGGCCCTTCAGGCCAGCTAGGTCTTTGGGTCCTGGCTCCTTCGCTTTGGGAGCTGTTGCTGCACTTGGGCATGTTGGCCGGAGAGTGCTTCTCGGGCCGCGACCTGCAACCTTGCAGGATTCTCCCAGGTTCCCGGCCCAACGAAAGCCCCCAGACCCAAATTGAGAGGTGCTGCTTGGGGGCCCCCTGGGGCCCCTTCAGGCCAGCTAGGTCTTTGGGTCCTGGCTCCTTCGCTTTGGGAGCTGTTGCTGCAGTTGGGCATGTTGGCCGGAGAGTGCTTCTCGGGCCGCGAACTGCAACCTTGCAGGATTCTCCCAGGTTCCCGGCCCAACGAAAGCCCCCAGACCCAAATGGAGAGGGGCTGCTTGGGGCCCCCCTGGGGGCCCTTCAGGCCAGCTAGGTCTTTGTGTCCTGGCTCCTTCGCTTTGGGAGCTGTTGCTGCAGTTGGGCATGTTGGCCGGAGAGTGCTTCTCGGGCCGCGAACTGCAACCTTGCAGGATTCTCCCAGGTTCCATGCCCAACGAAAGCCCCCAGACCCAAATTGAGAGGGGCTGCTTGGGGGCCCCCTGGGGGCCCTTCAGGCCAGCTAGGTCTTTGGGTCCTGGCTCCTTCGCTTTGGGAGCTGTTGCTGCAGTTGGGCATGTTGGCCGGAGAGTGCTTCTCGGGCCGCGAACTGCAACCTTGCATGAATCTCCCAGGTTCCCGGCCCAAAGAAAGCCCCCAGACCCAAATTGAGAGGGGCTGCTTGGGGGCCCCCCGGGGCCTTTCAGGCCAGCTAGGTCTTTGGCTGCTGGCCCCTTTCGTTTGGGAGCTATTGCTGGACGTTTGGCATGTTGGCCGGAGAGTGCTTCTCCGGCCGCCAACTGCAACCTTGCAGGTACCTCCAAGGTTCCCCGCCCAGCGAAAGCCCCCAGACCCAAATTGAGAGGGGCTGCTTGTGGGCCCCCTGGGGGGCTTTCAGGCCAGCTAGGTCTTTGGCTGCTGGCCCCTTTCGTTTGGGAGCTAACGCTGGACGTTTGGCATGTTGGCTGGAGAGTGCTTCTCCGGCCGCCAACTGCAACCTTGCAGGTACCTCCAAGGTTTCCCGCCCAGCGAAAGCCCCCAGACCCAAATTGAGAGGGGCTGCTTGGGGGCCCCCTGGGGGGCTTTCAAGCCCGCTAGGTCTTTGGCTGCTGGCCCCTTTCGTTTGGGAGCTATTGCTGGATGTTTGGCATGTTGGCCGGAGAGTGCTTCTCCGGCCGCAAACTGCAACCTTGCAGGTACCTCCAAGGTTCCCCGCCCAGCGAAAGCCCCCAGACCCAAATTGAGAGGGGCTGCTTGTGGGCCCCCTGGGGGGCCTTCAGGCCAGCTAGGTCTTTGTGTCCTGGCTCCTTCGGTTTGGGAGCTGTTGCTGCAGTTGGGCACGTTGGCCGGAGAGTGCTTCTCGGGCCTCGAACTGCAACCTTGCAGGAATCTCCCAGGTTCCCGGCCCAACGAAAGCCCCCAGACCCAAATGGAGAGGGGCTGCTTGGGGGCCCCCTGGGGGCCCTTCAGGCCAGCTAGGTCTTTGGGTCCTGGCTCCTTCGGTTTGGGAGCTGTTGCTGCAGTTGGGCATGTTGGCCGGAGAGTGCTTCTCGGGCCGCGAACTGCAACCTTGCAGGATTCTCCCAGGTTCCCGGCCCAACGAAAGCCCCCAGACCCAAATTGAGAGGTGCTGCTTGGGGGCCCCCTGGGGCCCCTTCAGGCCAGCTAGGTCTTTGGGTCCTGGCTCCTTCGCTTTGGGAGCTGTTGCTGCAGTTGGGCATGTTGGCCGGAGAGTGCTTCTCGGGCCGCGAACTGTAACTTGCAGGTACCTCTCAGGTATGCATGCCCAACGAAAGCCCCCAGACCCAAATGGAGAGGGGCTGCTTGGGGGCCCCCTGGGGGCCCTTCAGGCCAGCTAGGTCTTTGGGTCCTGGCTCCTTCGGTTTGGGAGCTGTTGCTGCAGTTGGGCATGTTGGCCGGAGAGTGCTTCTCGGGCCGCGAACTGCAACCTTGCATGAATCTCCCAGTTTCCCGGCCCAAAGAAAGCCCCCAGACCCAAATGGAGAGGGGCTGCTTGGGGGCCCCCTGGGGGCCCTTCAGGCCAGCTAGGTCTTTGGGTCCTGGCTCCTTCGGTTTGGGAGCTGTTGCTGCAGTTGGGCATGTTGGCCGGAGAGTGCTTCTCGGGCCGCGAACTGCAACCTTGCAGGTACCTCCCAGGTTCCCGGCCCAACGAAAGCCCCCAGACCCAAATTGAGAGGGGCTGCTTGGTGGCCCCCTGGGGGCCCTTCAGGCCAGCTAGGTCTTTGGGTCCTGGCTCCTTCGCTTTGGGAGCTGTTGCTGCAGTTGGGCATGTTGGCCGGAGAGTGCTTCTCGGGCCGCGAACTGCAACCTTGCAGGTACCTCCCAGGTTCCCGGCCCAACGAAAGCCCCCAGACCCAAATGGAGAGGGGCTGCTTGGGGGCCCCCTGGGGGCCCTTCAGGCCAGCTAGGTCTTTGGGTCCTGGCTCCTTCGCTTTGGGAGCTGTTGCTGCAGTTGGGCATGTTGGCCGGAGAGTGCTTCTCGGGCCGCGATCTGCAACCTTGCATGAATCTCCCAGGTTCCCGGCCCAAAGAAAGCCCCCAGACCCAAATTGAGAGGGGCTGCTTGGGGGCCCCCTGGGGGCCCTTCAGGCCAGCTAGGTCTTTGGGTCCTGGCTCCTTCGGTTTGGGAGCTGTTGCTGCAGTTGGGCATGTTGGCCGGAGAGTGCTTCTCGGGCCGCGAACTGCAACCTTGCAGGTACCTCTCAGGTATCCATGCCCAACGAAAGCCCCCAGACCCAAATGGAGAGGGGCTGCTTGGTGGCCCCCTGGGGGCCCTTCAGGCCAGCTAGGTCTTTGGGTCCTGGCTCCTTCGCTTTGGGAGCTGTTGCTGCAGTTGGGCATGTTGGCCGGAGAGTGCTTCTCGGGCCGCGAACTGCAACCTTGCAGGATTCTCCCAGGTTCCCGGCCCAACGAAAGCCCCCAGACCCAAATGGAGAGGGGCTGCTTGGGGCCCCCCTGGGGGCCCTTCAGGCCAGCTAGGTCTTTGTGTCCTGGCTCCTTCGGTTTGGGAGCTGTTGCTGCAGTTGGGCATGTTGGCCGGAGAGTGCTTCTCGGGCCGCGAACTGCAACCTTGCAGGATTCTCCCAGGTTCCCGGCCCAACGAAAACCCCCAGACCCAAATTGAGAGGGGCTGCTTGGGGGCCCCCTGGGGGCCCTTCAGGCCAGCTAGGTCTTTGGGTCCTGGCTCCTTCGCTTTGGGAGCTGTTGCTGCAGTTGGGCATGTTGGGCGGAGAGTGCTTCTCGGGCCGCGAACTGTAACTTGCAGGTACCTCTCAGGTATACATGCCCAACGAAAGCCCCCAGACCCAAATGGAGAGGGGCTGCTTGGGGGCCCCCTGGGGGGCCTTCAGGCCAGCTAGGTCTTTGTGTCCTGGCTCCTTCGGTTTGGGAGCTGTTGCTGCAGTTGGGCATGTTGGCCGGAGAGTGCTTCTCGGGCCTCGAACTGCAACCTTGCAGGAATCTCCCAGGTTCCCGGCCCAACGAAAGCCCCCAGACCCAAATGGAGAGGGGCTGCTTGGGGGCCCCCTGGGGGCCCTTCAGGCCAGCTAGGTCTTTGGGTCCTGGCTCCTTCGGTTTGGGAGCTGTTGCTGCAGTTGGGCATGTTGGCCGGAGAGTGCTTCTCGGGCCGCGAACTGCAACCTTGCAGGATTCTCCCAGGTTCCCGGCCCAACGAAAGCCCCCAGACCCAAATTGAGAGGTGCTGCTTGGGGGCCCCCTGGGGCCCCTTCAGGCCAGCTAGGTCTTTGGGTCCTGGCTCCTTCGCTTTGGGAGCTGTTGCTGCAGTTGGGCATGTTGGCCGGAGAGTGCTTCTCGGGCCGCGAACTGCAACCTTGCAGGTACCTCCCAAGTTCCCGGCCCAACGAAAGCCCCCAGACCCAAATGGAGAGGGGCTGCTTGGGGCCCCCCTGGGGGCCCTTCAGGCCAGCTAGGTCTTTGTGTCCTGGCTCCTTCGCTTTGGGAGCTGTTGCTGCAGTTGGGCATGTTGGCCGGAGAGTGCTTCTCGGGCCGCGAACTGCAACCTTGCAGGATTCTCCCAGGTTCCATGCCCAACGAAAGCCCCCAGACCCAAATTGAGAGGGGCTGCTTGGGGGCCCCCTGGGGGCCCTTCAGGCCAGCTAGGTCTTTGGGTCCTGGCTCCTTCGCTTTGGGAGCTGTTGCTGCAGTTGGGCATGTTGGGCGGAGAGTGCTTCTCGGGCCGCGAACTGCAACCTTGCATGAATCTCCCAGGTTCCCGGCCCAAAGAAAGCCCCCAGACCCAAATTGAGAGGGGCTGCTTGGGGGCCCCCTGGGGGCCCTTCAGGCCAGCTAGGTCTTTGGGTCCTGGCTCCTTCGCTTTGGGAGCTGTTGCTGCACTTGGGCATGTTGGCCGGAGAGTGCTTCTCGGGCCGCGAACTGCAACCTTGCAGGTACCTCTCAGGTATCCATGCCCAACGAAAGCCCCCAGACCCAAATGGAGAGGGGCTGCTTGGTGGCCCCCTGGGGGCCCTTCAGGCCAGCTAGGTCTTTGGGTCCTGGCTCCTTCGCTTTGGGAGCTGTTGCTGCAGTTGGGCATGTTGGCCGGAGAGTGCTTCTCGGGCCGCGAACTGCAACCTTGCAGGATTCTCCCAGGTTCCCGGACCAACGAAAGCCCCCAGACCCAAATTGAGAGGGGCTGCTTGGGGCCCCCCTGGGGGCCCTTCAGGCCAGCTAGGTCTTTGGGTCCTGGCTCCTTCGCTTTGGGAGCTGTTGCTGCAGTTGGGCATGTTGGCCCTAGAGTGCTTCTCGGGCCGCGAACTGCAACCTTGCAGGTACCTCCCAGGTTCCCGGCCCAACGAAAACCCCCAGACCCAAATGGAGAGGGGCTGCTTGGGGGCCCCCTGGGGGCCCTTCAGACCAGCTAGGTCTTTGGGTCCTGGCTCCTTCGCTTTGGGAGCTGTTGCTGCAGTTGGGCATGTTGGGCAGAGAGTGCTTCTCGGGCCGCGAACTGTAACTTGCAGGTACCTCTCAGGTATACATGCCCAACGAAAGCCCCCAGACCCAAATGGAGAGGGGCTGCTTGGGGGCCCCCTGGGGGCCCTTCAGGCCAGCTAGGTCTTTGGGTCCTGGCTCCTTCGGTTTGGGAGCTGTTGCTGCAGTTGGGCATGTTGGCCGGAGAGTGCTTCTCGGGCCTCGAACTGCAACCTTGCAGGAATCTCCCAGGTTCCCGGCCCAACGAAAGCCCCCAGACCCAAATGGAGAGGGGCTGCTTGGGGGCCCCCTGGGGGCCCTTCAGGCCAGCTAGGTCTTTGGGTCCTGGCTCCTTCGCTTTGGGAGCTGTTGCTGCACTTGGGCATGTTGGCCGGAGAGTGCTTCTCGGGCCGCGAACTGCAACCTTGCAGGATTCTCCCAGGTTCCCGGCCCAACGAAAGCCCCCAGACCCAAATTGAGAGGTGCTGCTTGGGGGCCCCCTGGGGGCCCTTCAGGCCAGCTAGGTCTTTGGGTCCTGGCTCCTTCGCTTTGGGAGCTGTTGCTGCAGTTGGGCATGTTGGCCGGAGAGTGCTTCTCGGGCCGCGAACTGCAACCTTGCAGGATTCTCCCAGGTTCCCGGCCCAACGAAAGCCCCCAGTCCCAAATTGAGAGGGGCTGCTTGGTGGCCCCCCTGGGGGCCCTTCAGGCCAGCTAGGTCTTTGGGTCCTGGCTCCTTCGGTTTGGGAGCTGTTGCTGCAGTTGGGCATGTTGGCCGGAGAGTGCTTCTCGGGCCGCGAACTGCAACCTTGCAGGATTCTCCCAGGTTCCATGCCCAACGAAAGCCCCCAGACCCAAATTGAGAGGGGCTGCTTGGGGGCCCCCTGGGGGCCCTTCAGGCCAGCTAGGTCTTTGGGTCCTGGCTCCTTCGCTTTGGGAGCTGTTGCTGCAGTTGGGCATGTTGGCCGGAGAGTGCTTCTCGGGCCGCGAACTGCAACCTTGCATGAATCTCCCAGGTTCCCGGCCCAAAGAAAGCCCCCAGACCCAAATTGAGAGGGGCTGCTTGGGGGCCCCCCGGGGCCCTTTCAGGCCAGCTAGGTCTTTGGCTGCTGGCCCCTTTCGTTTGGGAGCTATTGCTGGACGTTTGGCATGTTGGCCGGAGAGTGCTTCTCCGGCCGCCAACTGCAACCTTGCAGGTACCTCCAAGGTTCCCCGCCCAGCGAAAGCCCCCAGACCCAAATTGAGAGGGGCTGCTTGTGGGCCCCCTGGGGGGCTTTCAGGCCAGCTAGGTCTTTGGCTGCTGGCCCCTTTCGTTTGGGAGCTAACGCTGGACGTTTGGCATGTTGGCTGGAGAGTGCTTCTCCGGCCGCCAACTGCAACCTTGCAGGTACCTCCAAGGTTTCCCGCCCAGCGAAAGCCCCCAGACCCAAATTGAGAGGGGCTGCTTGGGGGCCCCCTGGGGGGCTTTCAAGCCCGCTAGGTCTTTGGCTGCTGGCCCCTTTCGTTTGGGAGCTATTGCTGGATGTTTGGCATGTTGGCCGGAGAGTGCTTCTCCGGCCGCAAACTGCAACCTTGCAGGTACCTCCAAGGTTCCCCGCCCAGCGAAAGCCCCCAGACCCAAATTGAGAGGGGCTGCTTGTGGGCCCCCTGGGGGGCCTTCAGGCCAGCTAGGTCTTTGTGTCCTGGCTCCTTCGGTTTGGGAGCTGTTGCTGCAGTTGGGCACGTTGGCCGGAGAGTGCTTCTCGGGCCTCGAACTGCAACCTTGCAGGAATCTCCCAGGTTCCCGGCCCAACGAAAGCCCCCAGACCCAAATGGAGAGGGGCTGCTTGGGGGCCCCCTGGGGGCCCTTCAGGCCAGCTAGGTCTTTGGGTCCTGGCTCCTTCGGTTTGGGAGCTGTTGCTGCAGTTGGGCATGTTGGCCGGAGAGTGCTTCTCGGGCCGCGAACTGCAACCTTGCAGGATTCTCCCAGGTTCCCGGCCCAACGAAAGCCCCCAGACCCAAATTGAGAGGTGCTGCTTGGGGGCCCCCTGGGGCCCCTTCAGGCCAGCTAGGTCTTTGGGTCCTGGCTCCTTCGCTTTGGGAGCTGTTGCTGCAGTTGGGCATGTTGGCCGGAGAGTGCTTCTCGGGCCGCGAACTGTAACTTGCAGGTACCTCTCAGGTATGCATGCCCAACGAAAGCCCCCAGACCCAAATGGAGAGGGGCTGCTTGGGGGCCCCCTGGGGGCCCTTCAGGCCAGCTAGGTCTTTGGGTCCTGGCTCCTTCGGTTTGGGAGCTGTTGCTGCAGTTGGGCATGTTGGCCGGAGAGTGCTTCTCGGGCCGCGAACTGCAACCTTGCATGAATCTCCCAGTTTCCCGGCCCAAAGAAAGCCCCCAGACCCAAATGGAGAGGGGCTGCTTGGGGGCCCCCTGGGGGCCCTTCAGGCCAGCTAGGTCTTTGGGTCCTGGCTCCTTCGGTTTGGGAGCTGTTGCTGCAGTTGGGCATGTTGGCCGGAGAGTGCTTCTCGGGCCGCGAACTGCAACCTTGCAGGTACCTCCCAGGTTCCCGGCCCAACGAAAGCCCCCAGACCCAAATTGAGAGGGGCTGCTTGGTGGCCCCCTGGGGGCCCTTCAGGCCAGCTAGGTCTTTGGGTCCTGGCTCCTTCGCTTTGGGAGCTGTTGCTGCAGTTGGGCATGTTGGCCGGAGAGTGCTTCTCGGGCCGCGAACTGCAACCTTGCAGGTACCTCCCAGGTTCCCGGCCCAACGAAAGCCCCCAGACCCAAATGGAGAGGGGCTGCTTGGGGGCCCCCTGGGGGCCCTTCAGGCCAGCTAGGTCTTTGGGTCCTGGCTCCTTCGCTTTGGGAGCTGTTGCTGCAGTTGGGCATGTTGGCCGGAGAGTGCTTCTCGGGCCGCGAACTGCAACCTTGCATGAATCTCCCAGGTTCCCGGCCCAAAGAAAGCCCCCAGACCCAAATTGAGAGGGGCTGCTTGGGGGCCCCCTGGGGGCCCTTCAGGCCAGCTAGGTCTTTGGGTCCTGGCTCCTTCGGTTTGGGAGCTGTTGCTGCAGTTGGGCATGTTGGCCGGAGAGTGCTTCTCGGGCCGCGAACTGCAACCTTGCAGGTACCTCTCAGGTATCCATGCCCAACGAAAGCCCCCAGACCCAAATGGAGAGGGGCTGCTTGGGGGCCCCCTGGGGGCCCTTCAGGCCAGCTAGGTCTTTGGGTCCTGGCTCCTTCGCTTTGGGAGCTGTTGCTGCAGTTGGGCATGTTGGCCGGAGAGTGCTTCTCGGGCCGCGAACTGCAACCTTGCAGGATTCTCCCAGGTTCCCGGCCCAACGAAAGCCCCCAGACCCAAATGGAGAGGGGCTGCTTGGGGCCCCCCTGGGGGCCCTTCAGGCCAGCTAGGTCTTTGGGTCCTGGCTCCTTCGGTTTGGGAGCTGTTGCTGCAGTTGGGCATGTTGGCCGGAGAGTGCTTCTCGGGCCGCGAACTGCAACCTTGCAGGATTCTCCCAGGTTCCCGGCCCAACGAAAACCCCCAGACCCAAATTGAGAGGGGCTGCTTGGGGGCCCCCTGGGGGCCCTTCAGGCCAGCTAGGTCTTTGGGTCCTGGCTCCTTCGCTTTGGGAGCTGTTGCTGCAGTTGGGCATGTTGGGCGGAGAGTGCTTCTCGGGCCGCGAACTGTAACTTGCAGGTACCTCTCAGGTATACATGCCCAACGAAAGCCCCCAGACCCAAATGGAGAGGGGCTGCTTGGGGGCCCCCTGGGGGGCCTTCAGGCCAGCTAGGTCTTTGTGTCCTGGCTCCTTCGGTTTGGGAGCTGTTGCTGCAGTTGGGCATGTTGGCCGGAGAGTGCTTCTCGGGCCTCGAACTGCAACCTTGCAGGAATCTCCCAGGTTCCCGGCCCAACGAAAGCCCCCAGACCCAAATGGAGAGGGGCTGCTTGGGGGCCCCCTGGGGGCCCTTCAGGCCAGCTAGGTCTTTGGGTCCTGGCTCCTTCGCTTTGGGAGCTGTTGCTGCAGTTGGGCATGTTGGCCGGAGAGTGCTTCTCGGGCCGCGAACTGCAACCTTGCAGGAATCTCCCAGGTTCCCGGCCCAACGAAAGCCCCCAGACCCAAATTGAGAGGTGCTGCTTGGGGGCCCCCTGGGGCCCCTTCAGGCCAGCTAGGTCTTTGGGTCCTGGCTCCTTCGCTTTGGGAGCTGTTGCTGCAGTTGGGCATGTTGGCCGGAGAGTGCTTCTCGGGCCGCGAACTGCAACCTTGCAGGTACCTCCCAAGTTCCCGGCCCAACGAAAGCCCCCAGACCCAAATGGAGAGGGGCTGCTTGGGGCCCCCCTGGGGGCCCTTCAGGCCAGCTAGGTCTTTGTGTCCTGGCTCCTTCGCTTTGGGAGCTGTTGCTGCAGTTGGGCATGTTGGCCGGAGAGTGCTTCTCGGGCCGCGAACTGCAACCTTGCAGGATTCTCCCAGGTTCCATGCCCAACGAAAGCCCCCAGACCCAAATTGAGAGGGGCTGCTTGGGGGCCCCCTGGGGGCCCTTCAGGCCAGCTAGGTCTTTGGGTCCTGGCTCCTTCGCTTTGGGAGCTGTTGCTGCAGTTGGGCATGTTGGGCGGAGAGTGCTTCTCGGGCCGCGAACTGCAACCTTGCATGAATCTCCCAGGTTCCCGGCCCAAAGAAAGCCCCCAGACCCAAATTGAGAGGGGCTGCTTGGGGGCCCCCTGGGGGCCCTTCAGGCCAGCTAGGTCTTTGGGTCCTGGCTCCTTCGCTTTGGGAGCTGTTGCTGCACTTGGGCATGTTGGCCGGAGAGTGCTTCTCGGGCCGCGAACTGCAACCTTGCAGGTACCTCTCAGGTATCCATGCCCAACGAAAGCCCCCAGACCCAAATGGAGAGGGGCTGCTTGGGGGCCCCCTGGGGGCCCTTCAGGCCAGCTAGGTCTTTGGGTCCTGGCTCCTTCGCTTTGGGAGCTGTTGCTGCAGTTGGGCATGTTGGCCGGAGAGTGCTTCTCGGGCCGCGAACTGCAACCTTGCAGGATTCTCCCAGGTTCCCGGACCAACGAAAGCCCCCAGACCCAAATTGAGAGGGGCTGCTTGGGGCCCCCCTGGGGGCCCTTCAGGCCAGCTAGGTCTTTGGGTCCTGGCTCCTTCGCTTTGGGAGCTGTTGCTGCAGTTGGGCATGTTGGCCCTAGAGTGCTTCTCGGGCCGCGAACTGCAACCTTGCAGGTACCTCCCAGGTTCCCGGCCCAACGAAAACCCCCAGACCCAAATGGAGAGGGGCTGCTTGGGGGCCCCCTGGGGGCCCTTCAGACCAGCTAGGTCTTTGGGTCCTGGCTCCTTCGCTTTGGGAGCTGTTGCTGCAGTTGGGCATGTTGGGCAGAGAGTGCTTCTCGGGCCGCGAACTGTAACTTGCAGGTACCTCTCAGGTATACATGCCCAACGAAAGCCCCCAGACCCAAATGGAGAGGGGCTGCTTGGGGGCCCCCTGGGGGCCCTTCAGGCCAGCTAGGTCTTTGGGTCCTGGCTCCTTCGGTTTGGGAGCTGTTGCTGCAGTTGGGCATGTTGGCCGGAGAGTGCTTCTCGGGCCTCGAACTGCAACCTTGCAGGAATCTCCCAGGTTCCCGGCCCAACGAAAGCCCCCAGACCCAAATGGAGAGGGGCTGCTTGGGGGCCCCCTGGGGGCCCTTCAGGCCAGCTAGGTCTTTGGGTCCTGGCTCCTTCGCTTTGGGAGCTGTTGCTGCACTTGGGCATGTTGGCCGGAGAGTGCTTCTCGGGCCGCGAACTGCAACCTTGCAGGATTCTCCCAGGTTCCCGGCCCAACGAAAGCCCCCAGACCCAAATTGAGAGGTGCTGCTTGGGGGCCCCCTGGGGGCCCTTCAGGCCAGCTAGGTCTTTGGGTCCTGGCTCCTTCGCTTTGGGAGCTGTTGCTGCAGTTGGGCATGTTGGCCGGAGAGTGCTTCTCGGGCCGCGAACTGCAACCTTGCAGGATTCTCCCAGGTTCCCGGCCCAACGAAAGCCCCCAGTCCCAAATTGAGAGGGGCTGCTTGGTGGCCCCCCTGGGGGCCCTTCAGGCCAGCTAGGTCTTTGGGTCCTGGCTCCTTCGGTTTGGGAGCTGTTGCTGCAGTTGGGCATGTTGGCCGGAGAGTGCTTCTCGGGCCGCGAACTGCAACCTTGCAGGATTCTCCCAGGTTCCGGGCCCAACGAAAGCCCCCAGACCCAAATTGAGAGGGGCTGCTTGGGGGCCCCCTGGGGGCCCTTCAGGCCAGCTAGGTCTTTGGGTCCTGGCTCCTTCGCTTTGGGAGCTGTTGCTGCAGTTGGGCATGTTGGGCAGAGAGTGCTTCTCGGGCCGCGAACTGTAACTTGCAGGTACCTCTCAGGTATACATGCCCAACGAAAGCCCCCAGACCCAAATGGAGAGGGGCTGCTTGGGGGCCCCCTGGGGGCCCTTCAGGCCAGCTAGGTCTTTGTGTCCTGGCTCCTTCGGTTTGGGAGCTGTTGCTGCAGTTGGGCATGTTGGCCGGAGAGTGCTTCTCGGGCCTCGAACTGCAACCTTGCAGGAATCTCCCAGGTTCCCGGCCCAACGAAAGCCCCCAGACCCAAATGGAGAGGGGCTGCTTGGGGGCCCCCTGGGGGCCCTTCAGGCCAGCTAGGTCTTTGGGTCCTGGCTCCTTCGCTTTGGGAGCTGTTGCTGCACTTGGGCATGTTGGCCGGAGAGTGCTTCTCGGGCCGCGAACTGCAACCTTGCAGGATTCTCCCAGGTTCCCGGCCCAACGAAAGCCCCCAGACCCAAATTGAGAGGTGCTGCTTGGGGGCCCCCTGGGGGCCCTTCAGGCCAGCTAGGTCTTTGGGTCCTGGCTCCTTCGCTTTGGGAGCTGTTGCTGCAGTTGGGCATGTTGGCCGGAGAGTGCTTCTCGGGCCGCGAACTGCAACCTTGCAGGATTCTCCCAGGTTCCCGGCCCAACGAAAGCCCCCAGTCCCAAATTGAGAGGGGCTGCTTGGTGGCCCCCCTGGGGGCCCTTCAGGCCAGCTAGGTCTTTGGGTCCTGGCTCCTTCGCTTTGGGAGCTGTTGCTGCAGTTGGGCATGTTGGCCGGAGAGTGCTTCTCGGGCCGCGAACTGCAACCTTGCATGAATCTCCCAGGTTCCCGGCCCAAAGAAAGCCCCCAGACCCAAATGGAGAGGGGCTGCTTGGGGGCCCCCTGGGGGCCCTTCAGGCCAGCTAGGTCTTTGGGTCCTGGCTCCTTCGGTTTGGGAGCTGTTGCTGCAGTTGGGCATGTTGGCCGGAGAGTGCTTCTCGGGCCGCGATCTGCAACCTTGCAGGTACCTCCCAGGTTCCCGGCCCAACGAAAGCCCCCAGACCCAAATTGAGAGGGGCTGCTTGGTGGCCCCCTGGGGGCCCTTCAGGCCAGCTAGGTCTTTGGGTCCTGGCTCCTTCGGTTTGGGAGCTGTTGCTGCAGTTGGGCATGTTGGCCGGAGAGTGCTTCTCGGGCCGCGAACTGCAACCTTGCAGGTACCTCTCAGGTATCCATGCCCAACGAAAGCCCCCAGACCCAAATGGAGAGGGGCTGCTTGGTGGCCCCCTGGGGGCCCTTCAGGCCAGCTAGGTCTTTGGGTCCTGGCTCCTTCGCTTTGGGAGCTGTTGCTGCAGTTGGGCATGTTGGCCGGAGAGTGCTTCTCGGGCCTCGAACTGCAACCTTGCAGGATTCTCCCAGGTTCCCGGCCCAACGAAAACCCCCAGACCCAAATGGAGAGGGGCTGCTTGGGGGCCCCCTGGGGGCCCTTCAGGCCAGCTAGGTCTTTGGGTCCTGGCTCCTTCGCTTTGGGAGCTGTTGCTGCAGTTGGGCATGTTGGGCGGAGAGTGCTTCTCGGGCCGCGAACTGTAACTTGCAGGTACCTCTCAGGTATACATGCCCAACGAAAGCCCCCAGACCCAAATGGAGAGGGGCTGCTTGGGGGCCCCCTGGGGGCCCTTCAGGCCAGCTAGGTCTTTGTGTCCTGGCTCCTTCGGTTTGGGAGCTGTTGCTGCAGTTGGGCATGTTGGCCGGAGAGTGCTTCTCGGGCCTCGAACTGCAACCTTGCAGGAATCTCCCAGGTTCCCGGCCCAACGAAAGCCCCCAGACCCAAATGGAGAGGGGCTGCTTGGGGGCCCCCTGGGGGCCCTTCAGGCCAGCTAGGTCTTTGGGTCCTGGCTCCTTCGGTTTGGGAGCTGTTGCTGCACTTGGGCATGTTGGCCGGAGAGTGCTTCTCGGGCCGCGAACTGCAACCTTGCAGGATTCTCCCAGGTTCCCGGCCCAACGAAAGCCCCCAGACCCAAATTGAGAGGTGCTGCTTGGGGGCCCCCTGGGGGCCCTTCAGGCCAGCTAGGTCTTTGGGTCCTGGCTCCTTCGCTTTGGGAGCTGTTGCTGCAGTTGGGCATGTTGGCCGGAGAGTGCTTCTCGGGCCGCGAACTGCAACCTTGCAGGATTCTCCCAGGTTCCCGGCCCAACGAAAGCCCCCAGACCCAAATTGAGAGTGGCTGCTTGGTGGCCCCCCTGGGGGCCCTTCAGGCCAGCTAGGTCTTTGGGTCCTGGCTCCTTCGCTTTGGGAGCTGTTGCTGCAGTTGGGCATGTTGGCCGGAGAGTGCTTCTCGGGCCGCGAACTGCAACCTTGCAGGATTCTCCCAGGTTCCGGGCCCAACGAAAGCCCCCAGACCCAAATTGAGAGGGGCTGCTTGGGGGCCCCCTGGGGGCCCTTCAGGCCAGCTAGGTCTTTGGGTCCTGGCTCCTTCGGTTTGGGAGCTGTTGCTGCAGTTGGGCATGTTGGCCGGAGAGTGCTTCTCGGGCCGCCAACTGCAACCTTGCATGAATCTCCCAGGTTCCCGGCCCAACGAAAGCCCCCAGACCCAAATTGAGAGGGGCTGCTTGGTGGCCCCCTGGGGGCCCTTCAGGCCAGCTAGGTCTTTGGGTCCTGGCTCCTTCGGTTTGGGAGCTGTTGCTGCAGTTGGGCATGTTGGCCGGAGAGTGCTTCTCGGGCCGCGAACTGCAACCTTGCAGGATTCTCCCAGGTTCCCGGCCCAACGAAAACCCCCAGACCCAAATGGAGAGGGGCTGCTTGGGGGACCCCTGGGGGCCCTTCAGGCCAGCTAGGTCTTTGGGTCCTGGCTCCTTCGCTTTGGGAGCTGTTGCTGCAGTTGGGCATGTTGGGCCGAGAGTGCTTCTCGGGCCTCGAACTGTAACTTGCAGGTACCTCTCAGGTATACATGCCCAACGAAAGCCCCCAGACCCAAATGGAGAGGGGCTGCTTGGTGGCCTTCTGGGGGCCCTTCAGGCCAGCTAGGTCTTTGGGTCCTGGCTCCTTCGCTTTGGGAGCTGTTGCTGCAGTTGGGCATGTTGGCCCTAGAGTGCTTCTCGGGCCGCGAACTGCAACCTTGCAGGATTCTCCCAGGTTCCCGGCCCAACGAAAACCCCCAGACCCAAATGGAGAGGGGCTGCTTGGGGGCCCCCTGGGGGCCCTTCAGACCAGCTAGGTCTTTGTGTCCTGGCTCCTTCGGTTTGGGAGCTGTTGCTGCAGTTGGGCATGTTGGGCAGAGAGTGCTTCTCGGGCCGCGAACTGTAACTTGCAGGTACCTCTCAGGTATCCATGCCCAACGAAAGCCCCCAGACCCAAATGGAGAGGGGCTGCTTGGGGGCCCCCTGGGGGCCCTTCAGGCCAGCTAGGTCTTTGTGTCCTGGCTCCTTCGGTTTGGGAGCTGTTGCTGCAGTTGGGCATGTTGGCCGGAGAGTGCTTCTCGGGCCTCGAACTGCAAACTTGCAGGAATCTCCCAGGTTCCCGGCCCAACGAAAGCCCCCAGACCCAAATGGAGAGGGGCTGCTTGGGGGCCCCCTGGGGGCCCTTCAGGCCAGCTAGGTCTTTGGGTCCTGGCTCCTTCGCTTTGGGAGCTGTTGCTGCACTTGGGCATGTTGGCCGGAGAGTGCTTCTCGGGCCGCGACCTGCAACCTTGCAGGATTCTCCCAGGTTCCCGGCCCAACGAAAGCCCCCAGACCCAAATTGAGAGGTGCTGCTTGGGGGCCCCCTGGGGGCCCTTCAGGCCAGCTAGGTCTTTGGGTCCTGGCTCCTTCGCTTTGGGAGCTGTTGCTGCAGTTGGGCATGTTGGCCGGAGAGTGCTTCTCGGGCCGCGAACTGCAACCTTGCAGGATTCTCCCAGGTTCCGGGCCCAACGAAAGCCCCCAGACCCAAATGGAGAGGGGCTTCTTGGGGGCCCCCTGGGGGCCCTTCAGGCCAGCTAGGTCTTTGGGTCCTGGCTCCTTCGGTTTGGGAGCTGTTGCTGCAGTTGGGCATGTTGGCCGGAGAGTGCTTCTCGGGCCGCCAACTGCAACCTTGCAGGATTCTCCCAGGTTCCCGGCCCAACGAAAGCCCCCAGTCCCAAATTGAGAGGGGCTGCTTGGTGGCCCCCCTGGGGGCCCTTCAGGCCAGCTAGGTCTTTGGGTCCTGGCTCCTTCGGTTTGGGAGCTGTTGCTGCAGTTGGGCATGTTGGCCGGAGAGTGCTTCTCGGGCCGCGAACTGCAACCTTGCAGGATTCTCCCAGGTTCCGGGCCCAACGAAAGCCCCCAGACCCAAATTGAGAGGGGCTGCTTGGGGGCCCCCTGGGGGCCCTTCAGGCCAGCTAGGTCTTTGGGTCCTGGCTCCTTCGCTTTGGGAGCTGTTGCTGCAGTTGGGCATGTTGGGCAGAGAGTGCTTCTCGGGCCGCGAACTGTAACTTGCAGGTACCTCTCAGGTATCCATGCCCAACGAAAGCCCCCAGACCCAAATGGAGAGGGGCTGCTTGGGGGCCCCCTGGGGGCCCTTCAGGCCAGCTAGGTCTTTGTGTCCTGGCTCCTTCGGTTTGGGAGCTGTTGCTGCAGTTGGGCATGTTGGCCGGAGAGTGCTTCTCGGGCCTCGAACTGCAACCTTGCAGGAATCTCCCAGGTTCCCGGCCCAACGAAAGCCCCCAGACCCAAATGGAGAGGGGCTGCTTGGGGGCCCCCTGGGGGCCCTTCAGGCCAGCTAGGTCTTTGGGTCCTGGCTCCTTCGGTTTGGGAGCTGTTGCTGCACTTGGGCATGTTGGCCGGAGAGTGCTTCTCGGGCCGCGAACTGCAACCTTGCAGGATTCTCCCAGGTTCCCGGCCCAACGAAAGCCCCCAGACCCAAATTGAGAGGTGCTGCTTGGGGGCCCCCTGGGGGCCCTTCAGGCCAGCTAGGTCTTTGGGTCCTGGCTCCTTCGCTTTGGGAGCTGTTGCTGCAGTTGGGCATGTTGGCCGGAGAGTGCTTCTCGGGCCGCCAACTGCAACCTTGCATGAATCTCCCAGGTTCCCGGCCCAACGAAAGCCCCCAGACCCAAATTGAGAGGGGCTGCTTGGTGGCCCCCTGGGGGCCCTTCAGGCCAGCTAGGTCTTTGGGTCCTGGCTCCTTCGGTTTGGGAGCTGTTGCTGCAGTTGGGCATGTTGGCCGGAGAGTGCTTCTCGGGCCGCGAACTGCAACCTTGCAGGATTCTCCCAGGTTCCCGGCCCAACGAAAACCCCCAGACCCAAATGGAGAGGGGCTGCTTGGGGGACCCCTGGGGGCCCTTCAGGCCAGCTAGGTCTTTGGGTCCTGGCTCCTTCGCTTTGGGAGCTGTTGCTGCAGTTGGGCATGTTGGGCCGAGAGTGCTTCTCGGGCCTCGAACTGTAACTTGCAGGTACCTCTCAGGTATACATGCCCAACGAAAGCCCCCAGACCCAAATGGAGAGGGGCTGCTTGGTGGCCTTCTGGGGGCCCTTCAGGCCAGCTAGGTCTTTGGGTCCTGGCTCCTTCGCTTTGGGAGCTGTTGCTGCAGTTGGGCATGTTGGCCCTAGAGTGCTTCTCGGGCCGCGAACTGCAACCTTGCAGGATTCTCCCAGGTTCCCGGCCCAACGAAAACCCCCAGACCCAAATGGAGAGGGGCTGCTTGGGGGCCCCCTGGGGGCCCTTCAGACCAGCTAGGTCTTTGGGTCCTGGCTCCTTCGGTTTGGGAGCTGTTGCTGCAGTTGGGCATGTTGGGCAGAGAGTGCTTCTCGGGCCGCGAACTGTAACTTGCAGGTACCTCTCAGGTATCCATGCCCAACGAAAGCCCCCAGACCCAAATGGAGAGGGGCTGCTTGGGGGCCCCCTGGGGGCCCTTCAGGCCAGCTAGGTCTTTGTGTCCTGGCTCCTTCGGTTTGGGAGCTGTTGCTGCAGTTGGGCATGTTGGCCGGAGAGTGCTTCTCGGGCCTCGAACTGCAACCTTGCAGGAATCTCCCAGGTTCCCGGCCCAACGAAAGCCCCCAGACCCAAATGGAGAGGGGCTGCTTGGGGGCCCCCTGGGGGCCCTTCAGGCCAGCTAGGTCTTTGGGTCCTGGCTCCTTCGCTTTGGGAGCTGTTGCTGCACTTGGGCATGTTGGCCGGAGAGTGCTTCTCGGGCCGCGACCTGCAACCTTGCAGGATTCTCCCAGGTTCCCGGCCCAACGAAAGCCCCCAGACCCAAATTGAGAGGTGCTGCTTGGGGGCCCCCTGGGGGCCCTTCAGGCCAGCTAGGTCTTTGGGTCCTGGCTCCTTCGCTTTGGGAGCTGTTGCTGCAGTTGGGCATGTTGGCCGGAGAGTGCTTCTCGGGCCGCGAACTGCAACCTTGCAGGATTCTCCCAGGTTCCGGGCCCAACGAAAGCCCCCAGACCCAAATTGAGAGGGGCTGCTTGGGGGCCCCCTGGGGGCCCTTCAGGCCAGCTAGGTCTTTGGGTCCTGGCTCCTTCGGTTTGGGAGCTGTTGCTGCAGTTGGGCATGTTCGCCGGAGAGTGCTTCTCGGGCCGCGAACTGCAACCTTGCATGAATCTCCCAGGTTCCCGGCCCAACGAAAGCCCCCAGACCCAAATTGAGAGGGGCTGCTTGGTGGCCCCCTGGGGGCCCTTCAGGCCAGCTAGGTCTTTGGGTCCTGGCTCCTTCGGTTTGGGAGCTGTTGCTGCAGTTGGGCATGTTGGCCGGAGAGTGCTTCTCGGGCCGCGAACTGAAACCTTGCAGGATTCTCCCAGGTTCCCGGCCCAACGAAAACCCCCAGACCCAAATGGAGAGGGGCTGCTTGGGGGCCCCCTGGGGGCCCTTCAGGCCAGCTAGGTCTTTGGGTCCTGGCTCCTTCGCTTTGGGAGCTGTTGCTGCAGTTGGGCATGTTGGGCCGAGAGTGCTTCTCGGGCCGCGAACTGTAACTTGCAGGTACCTCTCAGGTATACATGCCCAACGAAAGCCCCCAGACCCAAATGGAGAGGGGCTGCTTGGTGGCCTTCTGGGGGCCCTTCAGGCCAGCTAGGTCTTTGGGTCCTGGCTCCTTCGCTTTGGGAGCTGTTGCTGCAGTTGGGCATGTTGGCCGGAGAGTGCTTCTCGGGCCGCGAACTGCAACCTTGCATGAATCTCCCAGGTTCCCGGCCCAAAGAAAGCCCCCAGACCCAAATTGAGAGGGGCTGCTTGGGGGCCCCCTGGGGGCCCTTCAGGCCAGCTAGGTCTTTGGGTCCTGGCTCCTTCGGTTTGGGAGCTGTTGCTGCAGTTGGGCATGTTGGCCGGAGAGTGCTTCTCGGGCCGCGAACTGCTACCTTGCATGAATCTCCCAGGTTCCCGGCCCAACGAAAGCCCCCAGACCCAAATGGAGAGGTTCTGCTTGGGGGCCCCCTGGGGCCCCTTCAGGCCAGCTAGGTCTTTGGGTACTGGCTCCTTCGGTTTGGGAGCTGTTGCTGCAGTTGGGCATGTTGGCCGGAGAGTGCTTCTCGGGCCGCGAACTGCAACCTTGAAGGAATCTCCCAGGTTCCCGGCCCAACGAAAGCCGCCAGACCCAAATGGAGAGGGGCTGCTTGGGGGCCCCCTGGGGCCCCTTCAGGCCAGCTAGGTCTTTGGGTCCTGGCTCCTTCGCTTTGGGAGCTGTTGCTGCAGTTGGGCATGTTGGCCGGAGAGTGCTTCTCGGGCCGCGAACTGCAACCTTGCAGGATTCTCCCAGGTTCCCGGCCCAACGAAAGCCCCCAGACCCAAATTGAGAGGGGCTGCTTGGGGCCCCCCTGGGGGCCCTTCAGGCCAGCTAGGTCTTTGGGTCCTGGCTCCTTCGCTTTGGGAGCTGTTGCTGCAGTTGGGCATGTTGGCCCTAGAGTGCTTCTCGGGCCGCGAACTGCAACCTTGCAGGATTCTCCCAGGTTCCCGGCCCAACGAAAACCCCCAGACCCAAATGGAGAGGGGCTGCTTGGGGGCCCCCTGGGGGCCCTTCAGACCAGCTAGGTCTTTGGGTCCTGGCTCCTTCGGTTTGGGAGCTGTTGCTGCAGTTGGGCATGTTGGGCAGAGAGTGCTTCTCGGGCCGCGAACTGTAACTTGCAGGTACCTCTCAGGTATCCATGCCCAACGAAAGCCCCCAGACCCAAATGGAGAGGGGCTGCTTGGGGGCCCCCTGGGGGCCCTTCAGGCCAGCTAGGTCTTTGTGTCCTGGCTCCTTCGGTTTGGGAGCTGTTGCTGCAGTTGGGCATGTTGGCCGGAGAGTGCTTCTCGGGCCTCGAACTGCAACCTTGCAGGAATCTCCCAGGTTCCCGGCCCAACGAAAGCCCCCAGACCCAAATGGAGAGGGGCTGCTTGGGGGCCCCCTGGGGGCCCTTCAGGCCAGCTAGGTCTTTGGGTCCTGGCTCCTTCGCTTTGGGAGCTGTTGCTGCACTTGGGCATGTTGGCCGGAGAGTGCTTCTCGGGCCGCGACCTGCAACCTTGCAGGATTCTCCCAGGTTCCCGGCCCAACGAAAGCCCCCAGACCCAAATTGAGAGGTGCTGCTTGGGGGCCCCCTGGGGGCCCTTCAGGCCAGCTAGGTCTTTGGGTCCTGGCTCCTTCGCTTTGGGAGCTGTTGCTGCAGTTGGGCATGTTGGCCGGAGAGTGCTTCTCGGGCCGCGAACTGCAACCTTGCAGGATTCTCCCAGGTTCCGGGCCCAACGAAAGCCCCCAGACCCAAATTGAGAGGGGCTGCTTGGGGGCCCCCTGGGGGCCCTTCAGGCCAGCTAGGTCTTTGGGTCCTGGCTCCTTCGGTTTGGGAGCTGTTGCTGCAGTTGGGCATGTTCGCCGGAGAGTGCTTCTCGGGCCGCGAACTGCAACCTTGCATGAATCTCCCAGGTTCCCGGCCCAACGAAAGCCCCCAGACCCAAATTGAGAGGGGCTGCTTGGTGGCCCCCTGGGGGCCCTTCAGGCCAGCTAGGTCTTTGGGTCCTGGCTCCTTCGGTTTGGGAGCTGTTGCTGCAGTTGGGCATGTTGGCCGGAGAGTGCTTCTCGGGCCGCGAACTGAAACCTTGCAGGATTCTCCCAGGTTCCCGGCCCAACGAAAACCCCCAGACCCAAATGGAGAGGGGCTGCTTGGGGGCCCCCTGGGGGCCCTTCAGGCCAGCTAGGTCTTTGGGTCCTGGCTCCTTCGCTTTGGGAGCTGTTGCTGCAGTTGGGCATGTTGGGCCGAGAGTGCTTCTCGGGCCGCGAACTGTAACTTGCAGGTACCTCTCAGGTATACATGCCCAACGAAAGCCCCCAGACCCAAATGGAGAGGGGCTGCTTGGTGGCCTTCTGGGGGCCCTTCAGGCCAGCTAGGTCTTTGGGTCCTGGCTCCTTCGCTTTGGGAGCTGTTGCTGCAGTTGGGCATGTTGGCCGGAGAGTGCTTCTCGGGCCGCGAACTGCAACCTTGCATGAATCTCCCAGGTTCCCGGCCCAAAGAAAGCCCCCAGACCCAAATTGAGAGGGGCTGCTTGGGGGCCCCCTGGGGGCCCTTCAGGCCAGCTAGGTCTTTGGGTCCTGGCTCCTTCGGTTTGGGAGCTGTTGCTGCAGTTGGGCATGTTGGCCGGAGAGTGCTTCTCGGGCCGCGAACTGCTACCTTGCATGAATCTCCCAGGTTCCCGGCCCAACGAAAGCCCCCAGACCCAAATGGAGAGGTTCTGCTTGGGGGCCCCCTGGGGCCCCTTCAGGCCAGCTAGGTCTTTGGGTACTGGCTCCTTCGGTTTGGGAGCTGTTGCTGCAGTTGGGCATGTTGGCCGGAGAGTGCTTCTCGGGCCGCGAACTGCAACCTTGAAGGAATCTCCCAGGTTCCCGGCCCAACGAAAGCCGCCAGACCCAAATGGAGAGGGGCTGCTTGGGGGCCCCCTGGGGCCCCTTCAGGCCAGCTAGGTCTTTGGGTCCTGGCTCCTTCGCTTTGGGAGCTGTTGCTGCAGTTGGGCATGTTGGCCGGAGAGTGCTTCTCGGGCCGCGAACTGCAACCTTGCAGGATTCTCCCAGGTTCCCGGCCCAACGAAAGCCCCCAGACCCAAATTGAGAGGGGCTGCTTGGGGCCCCCCTGGGGGCCCTTCAGGCCAGCTAGGTCTTTGGGTCCTGGCTCCTTCGGTTTGGGAGCTGTTGCTGCAGTTGGGCATGTTGGCCCTAGAGTGCTTCTCGGGCCGCGAACTGCAACCTTGCAGGATTCTCCCAGGTTCCCGGCCCAACGAAAGCCCCAAGACCCAAATTGAGAGGGGCTGCTTGGGGGCCCCCTGGGGGCCCTTCAGGCCAGCTAGGTCTTTGGGTCCTGGCTCCTTCGGTTTGGGAGCTGTTGCTGCAGTTGGGCATGTTGGGCAGAGAGTGCTTCTCGGGCCGCGAACTGTAACTTGCAGGTACCTCTCAGGTATCCATGCCCAACGAAAGCCCCCAGACCCAAATGGAGAGGGGCTGCTTCGTGGCCCCCTGGGGCCCCTTCAGGCCAGCTAGGTCTTTGGGTCCTGGCTCCTTCGCTTTGGGAGCTGTTGCTGCAGTTGGGCATGTTGGCCGGAGAGTGCTTCTCGGGCCTCGAACTGCAACCTTGCAGGAATCTCCCAGGTTCCCGGCCCAACGAAAGCCCCCAGACCCAAATGGAGAGGGGCTGCTTGGGGGCCCCCTGGGGGCCCTTCAGGCCAGCTAGGTCTTTGGGTCCTGGCTCCTTCGCTTTGGGAGCTGTTGCTGCAGTTGGGCATGTTGGCCGGAGAGTGCTTCTCGGGCCGCGAACTGCAACCTTGCAGGATTCTCCCAGGTTCCCGGCCCAACAAAAAACCCCCAGACCCAAATGGAGAGGGGCTGCTTGGGGGCCCCCTGGGGGCCCTTCAGGCCAGCTAGGTCTTTGGGTCCTGGCTCCTTCGCTTTGGGAGCTGTTGCTGCAGTTGGGCATGTTGGCCGGAGAGTGCTTCTCGGGCCGCGAACTGCAACCTTGCAGGATTCTCCCAGGTTCCGGGCCCAACGAAAGCCCCCAGACCCAAATTGAGAGGGGCTGCTTGGGGGCCCCCTGGGGGCCCTTCAGGCCAGCTAGGTCTTTGGGTCCTGGCTCCTTCGGTTTGGGAGCTGTTGCTGCAGTTGGGCATGTTGGCCGGAGAGTGCTTCTCGGGCCGCCAACTGCAACCTTGCATGAATCTCCCAGGTTCCCGGCCCAACGAAAGCCCCCAGACCCAAATTGAGAGGGGCTGCTTGGTGGCCCCCTGGGGGCCCTTCAGGCCAGCTAGGTCTTTGGGTCCTGGCTCCTTCGGTTTGGGAGCTGTTGCTGCAGTTGGGCATGTTGGCCGGAGAGTGCTTCTCGGGCCGCGAACTGCAACCTTGCAGGATTCTCCCAGGTTCCCGGCCCAACGAAAACCCCCAGACCCAAATGGAGAGGGGCTGCTTGGGGGCCCCCTGGGGGCCCTTCAGGCCAGCTAGGTCTTTGGGTCCTGGCTCCTTCGCTTTGGGAGCTGTTGCTGCAGTTGGGCATGTTGGGCCGAGAGTGCTTCTCGGGCCTCGAACTGTAACTTGCAGGTACCTCTCAGGTATACATGCCCAACGAAAGCCCCCAGACCCAAATGGAGAGGGGCTGCTTGGTGGCCTTCTGGGGGCCCTTCAGGCCAGCTAGGTCTTTGGGTCCTGGCTCCTTCGCTTTGGGAGCTGTTGCTGCAGTTGGGCATGTTGGCCCTAGAGTGCTTCTCGGGCCGCGAACTGCAACCTTGCAGGATTCTCCCAGGTTCCCGGCCCAACGAAAACCCCCAGACCCAAATGGAGAGGGGCTGCTTGGGGGCCCCCTGGGGGCCCTTCAGACCAGCTAGGTCTTTGGGTCCTGGCTCCTTCGGTTTGGGAGCTGTTGCTGCAGTTGGGCATGTTGGGCAGAGAGTGCTTCTCGGGCCGCGAACTGTAACTTGCAGGTACCTCTCAGGTATACATGCCCAACGAAAGCCCCCAGACCCAAATGGAGAGGGGCTGCTTGGGGGCCCCCTGGGGGCCCTTCAGGCCAGCTAGGTCTTTGTGTCCTGGCTCCTTCGGTTTGGGAGCTGTTGCTGCAGTTGGGCATGTTGGCCGGAGAGTGCTTCTCGGGCCTCGAACTGCAACCTTGCAGGAATCTCCCAGGTTCCCGGCCCAACGAAAGCCCCCAGACCCAAATGGAGAGGGGCTGCTTGGGGGCCCCCTGGGGGCCCTTCAGGCCAGCTAGGTCTTTGGGTCCTGGCTCCTTCGCTTTGGGAGCTGTTGCTGCACTTGGGCATGTTGGCCGGAGAGTGCTTCTCGGGCCGCGACCTGCAACCTTGCAGGATTCTCCCAGGTTCCCGGCCCAACGAAAGCCCCCAGACCCAAATTGAGAGGTGCTGCTTGGGGGCCCCCTGGGGGCCCTTCAGGCCAGCTAGGTCTTTGGGTCCTGGCTCCTTCGCTTTGGGAGCTGTTGCTGCAGTTGGGCATGTTGGCCGGAGAGTGCTTCTCGGGCCGCGAACTGCAACCTTGCAGGATTCTCCCAGGTTCCGGGCCCAACGAAAGCCCCCAGACCCAAATTGAGAGGGGCTGCTTGGGGGCCCCCTGGGGGCCCTTCAGGCCAGCTAGGTCTTTGGGTCCTGGCTCCTTCGCTTTGGGAGCTGTTGCTGCAGTTGGGCATGTTGGCCGGAGAGTGCTTCTCGGGCCGCCAACTGCAACCTTGCAGGATTCTCCCAGGTTCCCGGCCCAACGAAAGCCCCCAGTCCCAAATTGAGAGGGGCTGCTTGGTGGCCCCCCTGGGGGCCCTTCAGGCCAGCTAGGTCTTTGGGTCCTGGCTCCTTCGGTTTGGGAGCTGTTGCTGCAGTTGGGCATGTTGGCCGGAGAGTGCTTCTCGGGCCGCGAACTGCAACCTTGCAGGATTCTCCCAGGTTCCGGGCCCAACGAAAGCCCCCAGACCCAAATTGAGAGGGGCTGCTTGGGGGCCCCCTGGGGGCCCTTCAGGCCAGCTAGGTCTTTGGGTCCTGGCTCCTTCGCTTTGGGAGCTGTTGCTGCAGTTGGGCATGTTGGGCAGAGAGTGCTTCTCGGGCCGCGAACTGTAACTTGCAGGTACCTCTCAGGTATACATGCCCAACGAAAGCCCCCAGACCCAAATGGAGAGGGGCTGCTTGGGGGCCCCCTGGGGGCCCTTCAGGCCAGCTAGGTCTTTGTGTCCTGGCTCCTTCGGTTTGGGAGCTGTTGCTGCAGTTGGGCATGTTGGCCGGAGAGTGCTTCTCGGGCCTCGAACTGCAACCTTGCAGGAATCTCCCAGGTTCCCGGCCCAACGAAAGCCCCCAGACCCAAATGGAGAGGGGCTGCTTGGGGGCCCCCTGGGGGCCCTTCAGGCCAGCTAGGTCTTTGGGTCCTGGCTCCTTCGGTTTGGGAGCTGTTGCTGCACTTGGGCATGTTGGCCGGAGAGTGCTTCTCGGGCCGCGAACTGCAACCTTGCAGGATTCTCCCAGGTTCCCGGCCCAACGAAAGCCCCCAGACCCAAATTGAGAGGTGCTGCTTGGGGGCCCCCTGGGGGCCCTTCAGGCCAGCTAGGTCTTTGGGTCCTGGCTCCTTCGCTTTGGGAGCTGTTGCTGCAGTTGGGCATGTTGGCCGGAGAGTGCTTCTCGGGCCGCGAACTGCAACCTTGCAGGATTCTCCCAGGTTCCCGGCCCAACGAAAGCCCCCAGACCCAAATTGAGAGGGGCTGCTTGGTGGCCCCCCTGGGGGCCCTTCAGGCCAGCTAGGTCTTTGGGTCCTGGCTCCTTCGCTTTGGGAGCTGTTGCTGCAGTTGGGCATGTTGGCCGGAGAGTGCTTCTCGGGCCGCGAACTGCAACCTTGCAGGATTCTCCCAGGTTCCGGGCCCAACGAAAGCCCCCAGACCCAAATTGAGAGGGGCTGCTTGGGGGCCCCCTGGGGGCCCTTCAGGCCAGCTAGGTCTTTGGGTCCTGGCTCCTTCGCTTTGGGAGCTGTTGCTGCAGTTGGGCATGTTGGCCGGAGAGTGCTTCTCGGGCCGCCAACTGCAACCTTGCATGAATCTCCCAGGTTCCCGGCCCAACGAAAGCCCCCAGACCCAAATTGAGAGGGGCTGCTTGGTGGCCCCCTGGGGGCCCTTCAGGCCAGCTAGGTCTTTGGGTCCTGGCTCCTTCGGTTTGGGAGCTGTTGCTGCAGTTGGGCATGTTGGCCGGAGAGTGCTTCTCGGGCCGCGAACTGCAACCTTGCAGGATTCTCCCAGGTTCCCGGCCCAACGAAAACCCCCAGACCCAAATGGAGAGGGGCTGCTTGGGGGACCCCTGGGGGCCCTTCAGGCCAGCTAGGTCTTTGGGTCCTGGCTCCTTCGCTTTGGGAGCTGTTGCTGCAGTTGGGCATGTTGGGCCGAGAGTGCTTCTCGGGCCTCGAACTGTAACTTGCAGGTACCTCTCAGGTATACATGCCCAACGAAAGCCCCCAGACCCAAATGGAGAGGGGCTGCTTGGTGGCCTTCTGGGGGCCCTTCAGGCCAGCTAGGTCTTTGGGTCCTGGCTCCTTCGCTTTGGGAGCTGTTGCTGCAGTTGGGCATGTTGGCCCTAGAGTGCTTCTCGGGCCGCGAACTGCAACCTTGCAGGATTCTCCCAGGTTCCCGGCCCAACGAAAACCCCCAGACCCAAATGGAGAGGGGCTGCTTGGGGGCCCCCTGGGGGCCCTTCAGACCAGCTAGGTCTTTGGGTCCTGGCTCCTTCGGTTTGGGAGCTGTTGCTGCAGTTGGGCATGTTGGGCAGAGAGTGCTTCTCGGGCCGCGAACTGTAACTTGCAGGTACCTCTCAGGTATACATGCCCAACGAAAGCCCCCAGACCCAAATGGAGAGGGGCTGCTTGGGGGCCCCCTGGGGGCCCTTCAGGCCAGCTAGGTCTTTGTGTCCTGGCTCCTTCGGTTTGGGAGCTGTTGCTGCAGTTGGGCATGTTGGCCGGAGAGTGCTTCTCGGGCCTCGAACTGCAACCTTGCAGGAATCTCCCAGGTTCCCGGCCCAACGAAAGCCCCCAGACCCAAATGGAGAGGGGCTGCTTGGGGGCCCCCTGGGGGCCCTTCAGGCCAGCTAGGTCTTTGGGTCCTGGCTCCTTCGCTTTGGGAGCTGTTGCTGCACTTGGGCATGTTGGCCGGAGAGTGCTTCTCGGGCCGCGACCTGCAACCTTGCAGGATTCTCCCAGGTTCCCGGCCCAACGAAAGCCCCCAGACCCAAATTGAGAGGTGCTGCTTGGGGGCCCCCTGGGGGCCCTTCAGGCCAGCTAGGTCTTTGGGTCCTGGCTCCTTCGCTTTGGGAGCTGTTGCTGCAGTTGGGCATGTTGGCCGGAGAGTGCTTCTCGGGCCGCGAACTGCAACCTTGCAGGATTCTCCCAGGTTCCGGGCCCAACGAAAGCCCCCAGACCCAAATTGAGAGGGGCTGCTTGGGGGCCCCCTGGGGGCCCTTCAGGCCAGCTAGGTCTTTGGGTCCTGGCTCCTTCGGTTTGGGAGCTGTTGCTGCAGTTGGGCATGTTCGCCGGAGAGTGCTTCTCGGGCCGCCAACTGCAACCTTGCATGAATCTCCCAGGTTCCCGGCCCAACGAAAGCCCCCAGACCCAAATTGAGAGGGGCTGCTTGGTGGCCCCCTGGGGGCCCTTCAGGCCAGCTAGGTCTTTGGGTCCTGGCTCCTTCGGTTTGGGAGCTGTTGCTGCAGTTGGGCATGTTGGCCGGAGAGTGCTTCTCGGGCCGCGAACTGAAACCTTGCAGGATTCTCCCAGGTTCCCGGCCCAACGAAAACCCCCAGACCCAAATGGAGAGGGGCTGCTTGGGGGCCCCCTGGGGGCCCTTCAGGCCAGCTAGGTCTTTGGGTCCTGGCTCCTTCGCTTTGGGAGCTGTTGCTGCAGTTGGGCATGTTGGGCCGAGAGTGCTTCTCGGGCCGCGAACTGTAACTTGCAGGTACCTCTCAGGTATACATGCCCAACGAAAGCCCCCAGACCCAAATGGAGAGGGGCTGCTTGGTGGCCTTCTGGGGGCCCTTCAGGCCAGCTAGGTCTTTGGGTCCTGGCTCCTTCGCTTTGGGAGCTGTTGCTGGATATTGGGCATGTTGGCCGGAGAGTGCTTCTCGGGCCTCGAACTGCAACCTTGCAGGAATCTCCCAGGTTCCATGCCCAACGAAAGCCCCCAGACCCAAATTGAGAGGGGCTGCTTGGGGGCCCCCTGGGGGCCCTTCAGGCCAGCTAGGTCTTTGGGTCCTGGCTCCTTCGCTTTGGGAGCTGTTGCTGCAGTTGGGCATGTTGGCCGGAGAGTGCTTCTCGGGCCGCGAACTGCAACCTTGCATGAATCTCCCAGGTTCCCGGCCCAAAGAAAGCCCCCAGACCCAAATTGAGAGGGGCTGCTTGGGGGCCCCCTGGGGGCCCTTCAGGCCAGCTAGGTCTTTGGGTCCTGGCTCCTTCGGTTTGGGAGCTGTTGCTGCAGTTGGGCATGTTGGCCGGAGAGTGCTTCTCGGGCCGCGAACTGCTACCTTGCATGAATCTCCCAGGTTCCCGGCCCAACGAAAGCCCCCAGACCCAAATTGAGAGGGGCTGCTTGGGGGCCCCCTGGGGGCCCTTCAGGCCAGCTAGGTCTTTGGGTCCTGGCTCCTTCGGTTTGGGAGCTGTTGCTGCAGTTGGGCATGTTGGCCGGAGAGTGCTTCTCGGGCCGCGAACTGTAACCTTGCAGGTACCTCTCAGGTATCCATGCCCAACGAAAGCCCCCAGACCCAAATGGAGAGGTTCTGCTTGGGGGCCCCCTGGGGCCCCTTCAGGCCAGCTAGGTCTTTGGGTACTGGCTCCTTCGGTTTGGGAGCTGTTGCTGCAGTTGGGCATGTTGGCCGGAGAGTGCTTCTCGGGCCGCGAACTGCAACCTTGAAGGAATCTCCCAGGTTCCCGGCCCAACGAAAGCCGCCAGACCCAAATGGAGAGGGGCTGCTTGGGGGCCCCCTGGGGCCCCTTCAGGCCAGCTAGGTCTTTGGGTCCTGGCTCCTTCGCTTTGGGAGCTGTTGCTGCAGTTGGGCATGTTGGCCGGAGAGTGCTTCTCGGGCCGCGAACTGCAACCTTGCAGGATTCTCCCAGGTTCCCGGCCCAACGAAAGCCCCCAGACCCAAATTGAGAGGGGCTGCTTGGGGCCCCCCTGGGGGCCCTTCAGGCCAGCTAGGTCTTTGGGTCCTGGCTCCTTCGGTTTGGGAGCTGTTGCTGCAGTTGGGCATGTTGGCCGGAGAGTGCTTCTCGGGCCGCGAAATGCAACCTTGCAGGATTCTCCCAGGTTCCATGCCCAACGAAAGCCCCAAGACCCAAATTGAGAGGGGCTGCTTGGGGGCCCCCTGGGGGCCCTTCAGGCCAGCTAGGTCTTTGGGTCCTGGCTCCTTCGGTTTGGGAGCTGTTGCTGCAGTTGGGCATGTTGGCCGGAGAGTGCTTCTCGGGCCGCGAACTGCAACCTTGCAGGTACCTCTCAGGTATCCATGCCCAACGAAAGCCCCCAGACCCAAATGGAGAGGGGCTGCTTCGTGGCCCCCTGGGGCCCCTTCAGGCCAGCTAGGTCTTTGGGTCCTGGCTCCTTCGCTTTGGGAGCTGTTGCTGCAGTTGGGCATGTTGGCCGGAGAGTGCTTCTCGGGCCGCGAACTGCAACCTTGCAGGATTCTCCCAGGTTCCCGGCCCAACGAAAGCCCCCAGACCCAAATTGAGAGGGGCTGCTTGGGGCCCCCCTGGGGGCCCTTCAGGCCAGCTAGGTCTTTGGGTCCTGGCTCCTTCGCTTTGGGAGCTGTTGCTGCAGTTGGGCATGTTGGCCGGAGAGTGCTTCTCGGGCCGCGAACTGCAACCTTGCAGGATTCTCCCAGGTTCCCGGCCCAACAAAAAACCCCCAGACCCAAATGGAGAGGGGCTGCTTGGGGGCCCCCTGGGGGCCCTTCAGACCAGCTAGGTCTTTGGGTCCTGGCTCCTTCGCTTTGGGAGCTGTTGCTGCAGTTGGGCATGTTGGGCGGAGAGTGCTTCTCGGGCCGCGAACTGTAACTTGCAGGTACCTCTCAGGTATACATGCCCAACGAAAGCCCCCAGACCCAAATGGAGAGGGGCTGCTTGGGGGCCCCCTGGGGGCCCTTCAGGCCAGCTAGGTCTTTGGGTCCTGGCTCCTTCGGTTTGGGAGCTGTTGCTGCAGTTGGGCATGTTGACCGGAGAGTGCTTCTCCGGCCGCGAACTGAAAACTTGCAGGTACCTCCCAGGTTCCCGGCCCAACTAAAGCCCCCAGACCCAAATGGAGAGGAGCTCCTTGGGGGCCCCCTGGGGGCCCTTCAGGCCAGCTAGGTCTTTGGGTCCTGGCTCCTTCGGTTTGGGAGCTGTTGCTGCAGTTGGGCATGTTGGCCGGAGAGTGCTTCTCGGGCCTCGAACTGCAACCTCGCAGGAATCTCCCAGGTTCCCGGCCCAACGAAAGGCCCCAGACCCAAATGGAGAGGGGCTGCTTGGGGGCCCCCTGGGGGCCCTTCAGGCCAGCTAGGTCTTTGGGTCCTGGCTCCTTCGGTTTGGGAGCTGTTGCTGCAGTTGGGCATGTTGGCCGGAGAGTGCTTCTCGGGCCGCGAACTGCAACCTTGCAGGATTCTCCCAGGTTCCCGGCCCAACGAAAGCCCCCAGACCCAAATTGAGAGGGGCTGCTTGGGGCCCCCCTGGGGGCCCTTAAGCCAGCTAGGTCTTTGGGTCCTGGCTCCTTCGCTTTGGGAGCTGTTGCTGCAGTTGGGCATGTTGGCCGGAGATTGCTTCTCGGGCCGCGAACTGCAACCTTGCAGGATTCTCCCAGGTTCCATGCCCAACGAAAGCCCCCAGACCCAAATTGAGAGGGGCTGCTTGGGGGCCCCCTGGGGGCCCTTCAGGCCAGCTAGGTCTTTGGGTCCTGGCTCCTTCGCTTTGGGAGCTGTTGCTGCAGTTGGGCATGTTGGCCGGAGAGTGCTTCTCGGGCCGCGAACTGCAACCTTGCTGGTATCTCCCAGGTTCTCAGCCTAAAGAAAGCCCCCAGACCCAACTGGAGAGGGCCTACTTGGGTGCCCCCTGGGGGCCCTTCAGGCCAGCTAGGTCTTTGTGTCCTGGCTCCTTCGGTTTGGGAGCTGTTGCTGCAGTTGGGCATGTTGGCCGGAGAGTGCTTCTCGGGCCTCGAACTGCAACCTTGCAGGAATCTCCCACGTTCCCGGCCCAACGAAAGCCCCCAGACCCAAATGGAGAGGGGCTGCTTGGGGGCCCCCTGGGGGCCCTTCAGGCCAGCTAGGTCTTTGGGTCCTGGCTCCTTCGCTTTGGGAGCTGTTGCTGCAGTTGGGCATGTTGGCCGGAGAGTGCTTCTCGGGCCGCGAACTGCAACCTTGCAGGTACCTCCCAGGTTCCATGCCCAACGAAAGCCCCCAGACCCAAATTGAGAGGGGCTGCTTGGGGGCCCCCTGGGGCCCCTTCAGGCCAGCTAGGTCTTTGGGTCCTGGCTCCTTCGGTTTGGGAGCTGTTGCTGCACTTGGGCATGTTGGCCGGAGAGTGCTTCTCGGGCCGCGAACTGCAACCTTGCAGGATTCTCCCAGGTTCCGGGCCCAACGAAAGCCCCCAGACCCAAATTGAGAGGGGCTGCTTGGGGGCCCCCTGGGGGCCCTTCAGGCCAGCTAGGTCTTTGGGTCCTGGCTACTTCGCTTTGGGAGCTGTTGCTGCAGTTGGGCATGTTGGCCGGAGAGTGCTTCTCGGGCCGCGAACTGCAAACTTGGAGGATTCTCCCAGGTCCCCGGCCCAACGAAAGCCCCCAGACCCAAATTGAGAGGGGCTGCTTGGTGGCCCCCTGGGGGCCCTTCAGGCCAGCTAGGTCTTTGGGTCCTGGCTCCTTCGGTTTGGTAGCTGTTGCTGCAGTTGGGCATGTTGGCCGGAGAGTGCTTCTCGGGCCGCGAACTGCAACCTTGCAGGTACCTCCCAGGTTCCCGGCCCAACGAAAACCCCCAGACCCAAATGGAGAGGGGCTGCTTGGGGGCCCCCTGGGGGCCCTTCAGGCCAGCTAGGTCTTTGGGTCCTGGCTCCTTCGGTTTGGGAGCTGTTGCTGCAGTTGGGCATGTTGGGCCGAGAGTGCTTCTCGGGCCGCGAACTGTAACTTGCAGGTACCTCTCAGGTATACATGCCCAACGAAAGCCCCCAGACCCAAATGGAGAGGGGCTGCTTGGGGGCCCCCTGGGGGCCCTTCAGGCCAGCTAGGTCTTTGGGTCCTGGCTCCTTCGCTTTGGGAGCTGTTGCTGCAGTTGGGCATGTTGGGCCGAGAGTGCTTCTCGGGCCTCGAACTGTAACTTGCAGGTACCTCTCAGGTATACATGCCCAACGAAAGCCCCCAGACCCAAATGGAGAGGGGCTGCTTGGGGGCCCCCTGGGGGCCCTTCAGGCCAGCTAGGTCTTTGGGTCCTGGCTCCTTCGCTTTGGGAGCTGTTGCTGCAGTTGGGCATGTTGGCCGGAGAGTGCTTCTCGGGCCGCGAACTGCAACCTTGCATGAATCTCCCAGGTTCCCGGCCCAAAGAAAGCCCCCAGACCCAAATTGAGAGGGGCTGCTTGGGGGCCCCCTGGGGGCCCTTCAGGCCAGCTAGGTCTTTGGGTCCTGGCTCCTTCGGTTTGGGAGCTGTTGCTGCAGTTGGGCATGTTGGCCGGAGAGTGCTTCTCGGGCCGCGAACTGCTACCTTGCATGAATCTCCCAGGTTCCCGGCCCAACGAAAACCCCCAGACCCAAATTGAGAGGGGCTGCTTGGGGGCCCCCTGGGGGCCCTTCAGGCCAGCTAGGTCTTTGGGTCCTGGCTCCTTCGCTTTGGGAGCTGTTGCTGCAGTTGGGCATGTTGGCCGGAGAGTGCTTCTCGGGCCGTGAACTGTAACCTTGCAGGTACCTATCAGGTATCCATGCCCAACGAAAGCCCCCAGACCCAAATGGAGAGGTTCTGCTTGGGGGCCCCCTGGGGCCCCTTCAGGCCAGCTAGGTCTTTGGGTACTGGCTCCTTCGGTTTGGGAGCTGTTGCTGCAGTTGGGCATGTTGGCCGGAGAGTGCTTCTCGGGCCGCGAACTGCAACCTTGAAGGAATCTCCAAGGTTCCCGGCCCAACGAAAGCCCCCAGACCCAAATGGAGAGGGGCTGCTTGGGGGCCCCCTGGGGCCCCTTCAGGCCAGCTAGGTCTTTGGGTCCTGGCTCCTTCGCTTTGGGAGCTGTTGCTGCAGTTGGGCATGTTGGCCGGAGAGTGCTTCTCGGGCCGCGAACTGCAACCTTGCTGGTATCTCCCAGGATCTCAGCCTAAAGAAAGCCCCCAGACCCAAATGGAGAGGGCCTACTTGGGTGCCCCCTGGGGGCCCTTCAGGCCAGCTAGGTCTTTGGGTCCTGGCTCCTTCGCTTTGGGAGCTGTTGCTGCACTTGGGCATGTTGGCCGGAGAGTGCTTCTCGGGCCGCGAACTGCAACCTTGCAGGTACCTCCCAGGTTCCCAGCCCAACGAAAGCCCCCAGACCCAAATTGAGAGGTGCTGCTTGGGGGCCACCTGGGGCCCCTTCAGGCCAGCTAGGTCTTTGGGTCCTGGCTCCTTCGCTTTGGGAGCTGTTGCTGCAGTTGGGCATGTTGGCTGGAGAGTGCTTCTCGGGCCGCGAACTGCAACCTTGCAGGATTCTCCCAGGTTCCCGGCCCAACGAAAGCCCCCAGTCCCAAATTGAGAGGGGCTGCTTGGTGGCCCCCTGGGGGCCCTTCAGGCCAGCTAGGTCTTTGGGTCCTGGCTCCTTCGGTTTGGGAGCTGTTGCTGCACTTGGGCATGTTGGCCGGAGAGTGCTTCTCGGGCCGCGAACTGCAACCTTGCAGGATTCTCCCAGGTTCCGGGCCCAACGAAAGCCCCCAGACCCAAATGGAGAGGGGCTGCTTGGGGGCCCCCTGGGGGCCCTTCAGGCCAGCTAGGTCTTTGGGTCCTGGCTACTTCGCTTTGGGAGCTGTTGCTGCAGTTGGGCATGTTGGCCGGAGAGTGCTTCTCGGGCCGCGAACTGCAACCTTGCAGGATTCTCCCAGGTCCCCGGCCCAACGAAAGCCCCCAGACCCAAATTGAGAGGGGCTGCTTGGTGGCCCCCTGGGGGCCCTTCAGGCCAGCTAGGTCTTTGGGTCCTGGCTCCTTCGGTTTGGTAGCTGTTGCTGCAGTTGGGCATGTTGGCCGGAGAGTGCTTCTCGGGCCGCGAACTGCAACCTTGCAGGTACCTCCCAGGTTCCCGGCCCAACGAAAACCCCCAGACCCAAATGGAGAGGGGCTGCTTGGGGGCCCCCTGGGGGCCCTTCAGGCCAGCTAGGTCTTTGGGTCCTGGCTCCTTCGGTTTGGGAGCTGTTGCTGCAGTTGGGCATGTTGGGCCGAGAGTGCTTCTCGGGCCGCGAACTGTAACTTGCAGGTACCTCTCAGGTATACATGCCCAACGAAAGCCCCCAGACCCAAATGGAGAGGGGCTGCTTGGGGGCCCCCTGGGGGCCCTTCAGGCCAGCTAGGTCTTTGGGTCCTGGCTCCTTCGCTTTGGGAGCTGTTGCTGCAGTTGGGCATGTTGGGCCGAGAGTGCTTCTCGGGCCTCGAACTGTAACTTGCAGGTACCTCTCAGGTATACATGCCCAACGAAAGCCCCCAGACCCAAATGGAGAGGGGCTGCTTGGTGGCCTTCTGGGGGCCCTTCAGGCCAGCTAGGTCTTTGGGTCCTGGCTCCTTCGGTTTGGGAGCTGTTGCTGGATATTGGGCATGTTGGCCGGAGAGTGCTTCTCGGGCCGCGAACTGTAACCTTGCAGGTACCTCTCAGGTATCCATGCCCAACGAAAGCCCCCAGACCCAAATGGAGAGGTTCTGCTTGGGGGCCCCCTGGGGCCCCTTCAGGCCAGCTAGGTCTTTGGGTACTGGCTCCTTCGGTTTGGGAGCTGTTGCTGCAGTTGGGCATGTTGGCCGGAGAGTGCTTCTCGGGCCGCGAACTGCAACCTTGAAGGAATCTCCCAGGTTCCCGGCCCAACGAAAGCCCCCAGACCCAAATGGAGAGGGGCTGCTTGGGGGCCCCCTGGGGCCCCTTCAGGCCAGCTAGGTCTTTGGGTCCTGGCTCCTTCGCTTTGGGAGCTGTTGCTGCAGTTGGGCATGTTGGCCGGAGAGTGCTTCTCGGGCCGCGAACTGCAACCTTGCAGGATTCTCCCAGGTTCCCGGCCCAACGAAAGCCCCCAGACCCAAATTGAGAGGGGCTGCTTGGGGCCCCCCTGGGGGCCCTTCAGGCCAGCTAGGTCTTTGGGTGCTGGCTCCTTCGCTTTGGGAGCTGTTGCTGCAGTTGGGCATGTTGGCCGGAGAGTGCTTCTCGGGCCGCGAACTGCAACCTTGCAGGATTCTCCCAGGTTCCATGCCCAACGAAAGCCCCCAGACCCAAATTGAGAGGGGCTGCTTGGGTGCCCCCTGGGAGCCCTTCAGGCCAGCTAGGTCTTTGGGTCCTGGCTCCTTCGCTTTGGGAGCTGTTGCTGCAGTTGGGCATGTTGGCCGGAGAGTGCTTCTCGGGCCGCGAACTGCAACCTTGCATGAATCTCCCAGGTTCCCGGACCAAAGAAAGCCCCCAGACCCAAATTGAGAGGGGCTGCTTGGGGGCCCCCTGGGGGCCCTTAAGCCAGCTAGGTCTTTGGGTCCTGGCTCCTTCGGTTTGGGAGCTGTTGCTGCAGTTGGGCATGTTGACCGGAGAGTGCTTCTCCGGCCGCGAACTGCAACCTTGCAGGTACCTCCCAGGTTCTCAGCCTAAAGAAAGCCCCCAGACCCAAATGCAGAGGGCCTACTTGGGTGCCCCCTGGGGGCCCTTCAGGCCAGCTAGGTCTTTGGGTCCTGGCTCCTTCGGTTTGGGAGCTGTTGCTGCAGTTGGGCATGTTGGCCGGAGAGTGCTTCTCGGGCCTCGAACTGCAACCTTGCAGGAATCTCCCAGGTTCCCGGCCCAACGAAAGCCCCCAGACCCAAATTGAGAGGGGCTGCTTGGGGGCCCCCTGGGGGCCCTTCAGGCCAGCTAGGTCTTTGGGTCCTGGCTCCTTCGCTTTGGGAGCTGTTGCTGCAGTTGGGCATGTTGGCCGGAGAGTGCTTCTCGGGCCGCGAACTGCAACCTTGCAGGTACCTCCCAGGTTCCCGGCCCAACGAAAGCCCCCAGACCCAAATTGAGAGGTGCTGCTTGGGTGCCCCCTGGGGCCCCTTCAGGCCAGCTAGGTCTTTGGGTCCTGGCTCCTTCGCTTTGGGAGCTGTTGCTGCAGTTGGGCATGTTGGCTGGAGAGTGCTTCTCGGGCCGCGAACTGCAACCTTGCAGGTACCTCCCAGGTTCCCGGCCCAACGAAAGCCCCCAGTCCCAAATTGAGAGGGGCTGCTTGGTGGCCCCCTGGGGGCCCTTCAGGCCAGCTAGGTCTTTGGGTCCTGGCTCCTTCGGTTTGGGAGCTGTTGCTGCACTTGGGCATGTTGGCCGGAGAGTGCTTCTCGGGCCGCGAACTGCAACCTTGCAGGATTCTCCCAGGTTCCGGGCCCAACGAAAGCCCCCAGACCCAAATTGAGAGGGGCTGCTTGGGGGCCCCCTGGGGGCCCTTCAGGCCAGCTAGGTCTTTGGGTCCTGGCTACTTCGCTTTGGGAGCTGTTGCTGCAGTTGGGCATGTTGGCCGGAGAGTGCTTCTCGGGCCGCGAACTGCAAACTTGGAGGATTCTCCCAGGTCCCCGGCCCAACGAAAGCCCCCAGACCCAAATTGAGAGGGGCTGCTTGGTGGCCCCCTGGGGGCCCTTCAGGCCAGCTAGGTCTTTGGGTCCTGGCTCCTTCGGTTTGGTAGCTGTTGCTGCAGTTGGGCATGTTGGCCGGAGAGTGCTTCTCGGGCCGCGAACTGCAACCTTGCAGGTACCTCCCAGGTTCCCGGCCCAACGAAAACCCCCAGACCCAAATGGAGAGGGGCTGCTTGGGGGCCCCCTGGGGGCCCTTCAGGCCAGCTAGGTCTTTGGGTCCTGGCTCCTTCGGTTTGGGAGCTGTTGCTGCAGTTGGGCATGTTGGGCCGAGAGTGCTTCTCGGGCCGAGAACTGTAACTTGCAGGTACCTCTCAGGTATACATGCCCAACGAAAGCCCCCAGACCCAAATGGAGAGGGGCTGCTTGGGGGCCCCCTGGGGGCCCTTCAGGCCAGCTAGGTCTTTGGGTCCTGGCTCCTTCGCTTTGGGAGCTGTTGCTGCAGTTGGGCATGTTGGGCCGAGAGTGCTTCTCGGGCCTCGAACTGTAACTTGCAGGTACCTCTCAGGTATACATGCCCAACGAAAGCCCCCAGACCCAAATGGAGAGGGGCTGCTTGGTGGCCTTCTGGGGGCCCTTCAGGCCAGCTAGGTCTTTGGGTCCTGGCTCCTTCGCTTTGGGAGCTGTTGCTGGATATTGGGCATGTTGGCCGGAGAGTGCTTCTTGGGCCGCGAACTGCAACCTTGCAGGAATCTCCCAGGTTCCATGCCCAACGAAAGCCCCCAGACCCAAATTGAGAGGGGCTGCTTGGGGGCCCCCTGGGGGCCCTTCAGGCCAGCTAGGTCTTTGGGTCCTGGCTCCTTCGCTTTGGGAGCTGTTGCTGCAGTTGGGCATGTTGGCCGGAGAGTGCTTCTCGGGCCGCGAACTGCAACCTTGCATGAATCTCCCAGGTTCCCGGCCCAAAGAAAGCCCCCAGACCCAAATTGAGAGGGGCTGCTTGGGGGCCCCCTGGGGGCCCTTCAGGCCAGCTAGGTCTTTGGGTCCTGGCTCCTTCGGTTTGGGAGCTGTTGCTGCAGTTGGGCATGTTGGCCGGAGAGTGCTTCTCGGGCCGCGAACTGCAACCTTGCATGAATCTCCCAGGTTCCCGGCCCAACGAAAACCCCCAGACCCAAATGGAGAGGGGCTGCTTGGGGGCCCCCTGGGGGCCCTTCAGGCCAGCTAGGTCTTTGGGTCCTGGCTCCTTCGGTTTGGGAGCTGTTGCTGCAGTTGGGCATGTTGGCCGGAGAGTGCTTCTCGGGCCGCGAACTGTAACCTTGCAGGAACCTATCAGGTATCCATGCCCAACGAAAGCCCCCAGACCCAAATGGAGAGGTTCTGCTTGGGGGCCCCCTGGGGCCCCTTCAGGCCAGCTAGGTCTTTGGGTACTGGCTCCTTCGGTTTGGGAGCTGTTGCTGCAGTTGGGCATGTTGGCCGGAGAGTGCTTCTCGGGCCGCGAACTGCAACCTTGAAGGAATCTCCCAGGTTCCCGGCCCAACGAAAGCCCCCAGACCCAAATGGAGAGGGGCTGCTTGGGGGCCCCCTGGGGCCCCTTCAGGCCAGCTAGGTCTTTGGGTCCTGGCTCCTTCGCTTTGGGAGCTGTTGCTGCAGTTGGGCATGTTGGCCGGAGAGTGCTTCTCGGGCCGCGAACTGCAACCTTGCTGGTATCTCCCAGGATCTCAGCCTAAAGAAAGCCCCCAGACCCAAATGGAGAGGGCCTACTTGGGTGCCCCCTGGGGGCCCTTCAGGCCAGCTAGGTCTTTGGGTCCTGGCTCCTTCGCTTTGGGAGCTGTTGCTGCACTTGGGCATGTTGGCCGGAGAGTGCTTCTCGGGCCGCGAACTGCAACCTTGCAGGTACCTCCCAGGTTCCCGGCCCAACGAAAGCCCCCAGACCCAAATTGAGAGGTGCTGCTTGGGGGCCACCTGGGGCCCCTTCAGGCCAGCTAGGTCTTTGGGTCCTGGCTCCTTCGCTTTGGGAGCTGTTGCTGCAGTTGGGCATGTTGGCTGGAGAGTGCTTCTCGGGCCGCGAACTGCAACCTTGCAGGATTCTCCCAGGTTCCCGGCCCAACGAAAGCCCCCAGTCCCAAATTGAGAGGGGCTGCTTGGTGGCCCCCTGGGGGCCCTTCAGGCCAGCTAGGTCTTTGGGTCCTGGCTCCTTCGGTTTGGGAGCTGTTGCTGCACTTGGGCATGTTGGCCGGAGAGTGCTTCTCGGGCCGCGAACTGCAACCTTGCAGGATTCTCCCAGGTTCCGGGCCCAACGAAAGCCCCCAGACCCAAATGGAGAGGGGCTGCTTGGGGGCCCCCTGGGGGCCCTTCAGGCCAGCTAGGTCTTTGGGTCCTGGCTACTTCGCTTTGGGAGCTGTTGCTGCAGTTGGGCATGTTGGCCGGAGAGTGCTTCTCGGGCCGCGAACTGCAACCTTGCAGGATTCTCCCAGGTCCCCGGCCCAACGAAAGCCCCCAGACCCAAATTGAGAGGGGCTGCTTGGTGGCCCCCTGGGGGCCCTTCAGGCCAGCTAGGTCTTTGGGTCCTGGCTCCTTCGGTTTGGTAGCTGTTGCTGCAGTTGGGCATGTTGGCCGGAGAGTGCTTCTCGGGCCGCGAACTGCAACCTTGCAGGTACCTCCCAGGTTCCCGGCCCAACGAAAACCCCCAGACCCAAATGGAGAGGGGCTGCTTGGGGGCCCCCTGGGGGCCCTTCAGGCCAGCTAGGTCTTTGGGTCCTGGCTCCTTCGGTTTGGGAGCTGTTGCTGCAGTTGGGCATGTTGGGCCGAGAGTGCTTCTCGGGCCGCGAACTGTAACTTGCAGGTACCTCTCAGGTATACATGCCCAACGAAAGCCCCCAGACCCAAATGGAGAGGGGCTGCTTGGGGGCCCCCTGGGGGCCCTTCAGGCCAGCTAGGTCTTTGGGTCCTGGCTCCTTCGCTTTGGGAGCTGTTGCTGCACTTGGGCATGTTGGGCCGAGAGTGCTTCTCGGGCCTCGAACTGTAACTTGCAGGTACCTCTCAGGTATACATGCCCAACGAAAGCCCCCAGACCCAAATGGAGAGGGGCTGCTTGGTGGCCTTCTGGGGGCCCTTCAGGCCAGCTAGGTCTTTGGGTCCTGGCTCCTTCGCTTTGGGAGCTGTTGCTGGATATTGGGCATGTTGGCCGGAGAGTGCTTCTTGGGCCGCGAACTGCAACCTTGCAGGAATCTCCCAGGTTCCATGCCCAACGAAAGCCCCCAGACCCAAATTGAGAGGGGCTGCTTGGGGGCCCCCTGGGGGCCCTTCAGGCCAGCTAGGTCTTTGGGTCCTGGCTCCTTCGCTTTGGGAGCTGTTGCTGCAGTTGGGCATGTTGGCCGGAGAGTGCTTCTCTGGCCGCGAACTGCAACCTTGCATGAATCTCCCAGGTTCCCGGCCCAAAGAAAGCCCCCAGACCCAAATTGAGAGGGGCTGCTTGGGGGCCCCCTGGGGGCCCTTCAGGCCAGCTAGGTCTTTGGGTCCTGGCTCCTTCGGTTTGGGAGCTGTTGCTGCAGTTGGGCATGTTGGCCGGAGAGTGCTTCTCGGGCCGCGAACTGCTACCTTGCATGAATCTCCCAGGTTCCCGGCCCAACGAAAACCCCCAGACCCAAATTGAGAGGGGCTGCTTGGGGGCCCCCTGGGGGCCCTTCAGGCCAGCTAGGTCTTTGGGTCCTGGCTCCTTCGGTTTGGGAGCTGTTGCTGCAGTTGGGCATGTTGGCCGGAGAGTGCTTCTCGGGCCGCGAACTGTAACCTTGCAGGTACCTCTCAGGTATCCATGCCCAACGAAAGCCCCCAGACCCAAATGGAGAGGTTCTGCTTGGGGGCCCCCTGGGGCCCCTTCAGGCCAGCTAGGTCTTTGGGTCCTGGCTCCTTCGCTTTGGGAGCTGTTGCTGCAGTTGGGCATGTTGGCCGGAGAGTGCTTCTCGGGCCGCGAACTGCAACCTTGAAGGAATCTCCCAGGTTCCCGGCCCAACGAAAGCCCCCAGACCCAAATGGAGAGGGGCTGCTTGGGGGCCCCCTGGGGCCCCTTCAGGCCAGCTAGGTCTTTGGGTCCTGGCTCCTTCGCTTTGGGAGCTGTTGCTGCAGTTGGGCATGTTGGCCGGAGAGTGCTTCTCGGGCCGCGAACTGCAACCTTGCAGGATTCTCCCAGGTTCCCGTCCCAACGAAAGCCCCCAGACCCAAATTGAGAGGGGCTGCTTGGGGCCCCCCTGGGGGCCCTTCAGGCCAGCTAGGTCTTTGGGTCCTGGCTCCTTCGGTTTGGGAGCTGTTGCTGCAGTTGGGCATGTTGGCCGGAGAGTGCTTCTCGGGCCGCGAAATGCAACCTTGCAGGATTCTCCCAGGTTCCATGCCCAACGAAAGCCCCCAGACCCAAATTGAGAGGGGCTGCTTGGGTGCCCCCTGGGGGCCCTTCAGGCCAGCTAGGTCTTTGGGTCCTGGCTCCTTCGCTTTGGGAGCTGTTGCTGCAGTTGGGCATGTTGGCCGGAGAGTGCTTCTCGGGCCGCGAACTGCAACCTTGCATGAATCTCCCAGGTTCCCGGACCAAAGAAAGCCCCCAGACCCAAATTGAGAGGGGCTGCTTGGGGGCCCCCTGGGGGCCCTTCAGGCCAGCTAGGTCTTTGGGTCCTGGCTCCTTCGGTTTGGGAGCTGTTGCTGCAGTTGGGCATGTTGACCGGAGAGTGCTTCTCCGGCCGCGAACTGCAACCTTGCAGGTACCTCCCAGGTTCTCAGCCTAAAGAAAGCCCCCAGACCCAAATGGAGAGGGCCTACTTGGGTGCCCCCTGGGGGCCCTTCAGGCCAGCTAGGTCTTTGTGTCCTGGCTCCTTCGCTTTGGGAGCTGTTGCTGCAGTTGGGCATGTTGGCCGGAGAGTGCTTCTCGGGCCTCGAACTGCAACCTTGCAGGAATCTCCCAGGTTCCCGGCCCAACGAAAGCCCCCAGACCCAAATTGAGAGGTGCTGCTTGGGGGCCCCCTGGGGGCCCTTCAGGCCAGCTAGGTCTTTGGGTCCTGGCTCCTTCGCTTTGGGAGCTGTTGCTGCAGTTGGGCATGTTGGCCGGAGAGTGCTTCTCGGGCCGCGAACTGCAACCTTGCAGGTACCTCCCAGGTTCCCGGCCCAACGAAAGCCCCCAGACCCAAATTGAGAGGTGCTGCTTGGGGGCCCCCTGGGGCCCCTTCAGGCCAGCTAGGTCTTTGGGTCCTGGCTCCTTCGCTTTGGGAGCTGTTGCTGCAGTTGGGCATGTTGGCTGGAGAGTGCTTCTCGGGCCGCGAACTGCAACCTTGCAGGTACCTCCCAGGTTCCCGGCCCAACGAAAGCCCCCAGTCCCAAATTGAGAGGGGCTGCTTGGTGGCCCCCTGGGGGCCCTTCAGGCCAGCTAGGTCTTTGGGTCCTGGCTCCTTCGGTTTGGGAGCTGTTGCTGCAGTTGGGCATGTTGGCCGGAGAGTGCTTCTCGGGCCGCGAACTGCAACCTTGCAGGATTCTCCCAGGTTCCGGGCCCAACGAAAGCCCCCAGACCCAAATTGAGAGGGGCTGCTTGGGGGCCCCCTGGGGGCCCTTCAGGCCAGCTAGGTCTTTGGGTCCTGGCTCCTTCGGTTTGGGAGCTGTTGCTGCAGTTGGGCATGTTGGCCGGAGAGTGCTTCTCGGGCCTCGAACTGCAACCTCGCAGGAATCTCCCAGGTTCCCGGCCCAACGAAAGCCCCCAGACCCAAATGGAGAGGGGCTGCTTGGTGGCCCCCTGGGGGCCCTTCAGGCCAGCTAGGTCTTTGGGTCCTGGCTCCTTCGCTTTGGGAGCTGTTGCTGCAGTTGGGCATGTTGGCCGGAGAGTGCTTCTCGGGCCGCGAACTGCAACCTTTCAGGATTCTCCCAGGTTCCCGGCCCAACGAAAGCCCCCAGACCCAAATTGAGAGGGGCTGCTTGGGGCCCCCCTGGGGGCACTTAAGCCAGCTAGGTCTTTGGGTCCTGGCTCCTTCGCTTTGGAAGCTGTTGCTGCAGTTGGGCATGTTGGCCGGAGATTGCTTCTCGGGCCGCGAACTGCAACCTTGCAGGATTCTCCCAGGTTCCATGCCCAACGAAAGCCCCCAGACCCAAATTGAGAGGGGCTGCTTGGGGGCCCCCTGGGGGCCCTTCAGGCCAGCTAGGTCTTTGGGTCCTGGCTCCTTCGCTTTGGGAGCTGTTGCTGCACTTGGGCATGTTGGCCGGAGAGTGCTTCTCGGGCCGCGAACTGCAACCTTGCTGGTATCTCCCAGGTTCTCAGCCTAAAGAAAGCCCCCAGACCCAAATGGAGAGGGCCTACTTGGGTGCCCCCTGGGGGCCCTTCAGGCCAGCTAGGTCTTTGGGTCCTGGCTCCTTCGCTTTGGGAGCTGTTGCTGCACTTGGGCATGTTGGCCGGAGAGTGCTTCTCGGGCCGCGAACTGCAACCTTGCAGGTACCTCCCAGGTTCCCGGCCCAACGAAAGCCCCCAGACCCAAATGGAGAGGGGCTGCTTGGGGGCCCCCTGGTGCCCCTTCAGGCCAGCTAGGTCTTTGGGTCCTGGCTCCTTCGCTTTGGGAGCTGTTGCTGCAGTTGGGCATGTTGGCTGGAGAGTGCTTCTCGGGCCGCGAACTGCAACCTTGCAGGATTCTCCCAGGTTCCCGGCCCAACGAAAGCCCCCAGACCCAAATTGAGAGGGGCTGCTTGGGGGCCCCCTGGGGGCCCTTCAGGCCAGCTAGGTCTTTGGGTCCTGGCTACTTCGCTTTGGGAGCTGTTGCTGCAGTTGGGCATGTTGGCCGGAGAGTGCTTCTCGGGCCGCGAACTGCAAACTTGCAGGATTCTCCCAGGTTCCCGGCCCAACGAAAGCCCCCAGACCCAAATTGAGAGGGGCTGCTTGGTGGCCCCCTGGGGGCCCTTCAGGCCAGCTAGGTCTTTGGGTCCTGGCTCCTTCGGTTTGGTAGCTGTTGCTGCAGTTGGGCATGTTGGCCGGAGAGTGCTTCTCGGGCCGCGAACTGCAACCTTGCAGGTACCTCCCAGGTTCCCGGCCCAACGAAAACCCCCAGACCCAAATGGAGAGGGGCTGCTTGGGGGCCCCCTGGGGGCCCTTCAGGCCAGCTAGGTCTTTGGGTCCTGGCTCCTTCGGTTTGGGAGCTGTTGCTGCAGTTGGGCATGTTGGGCCGAGAGTGCTTCTCGGGCCGCGAACTGTAACTTGCAGGTACCTCTCAGGTATACATGCCCAACGAAAGCCCCCAGACCCAAATGGAGAGGGGCTGCTTGGTGGCCTTCTGGGGGCCCTTCAGGCCAGCTAGGTCTTTGGGTCCTGGCTCCTTCGCTTTGGGAGCTGTTGCTGGATATTGGGCATGTTGGCCGGAGAGTGCTTCTCGGGCCGCGAACTGCAACCTTTCTGGTATCTCCCAGGTTCTCATCCTAAAGAAAGCCCCCAGACCCAAATGGAGAGGGGCTGCTTGGGGGCCCCCTGGGGGCCCTTCAGGCCAGCTAGGTCTTTGTGTCCTGGCTCATTCGGTTTGGGAGCTGTTGTTGACGTAGGCATGTTGGCCGGAGAGTGCTTCTCGGGCCTCGAACTGCAACCTCGCAGGAATCTCCCAGGTTCCCGGCCCAACAAAAGCCCCCAGACCCAAATGGAGAGGGGCTGCTTGGGGGCCCCCTGGGGGCCCTTCAGGCCAGCTAGGTCTTTGGGTCCTGGCTCCTTCGCTTTGGGAGCTGTTGCTGCAGTTGGGCATGTTGGCCGGAGAGTGCTTCTCGGGCCGCGAACTGCAACCTTGCAGGATTCTCCCAGGTTCCCGGCCCAACGAAAGCCCCCAGACCCAAATTGATAGGGGCTGCTTGGGGGCCCCCTGGGGGCCCTTCAGGCCAGCTAGGTCTTTGGGTCCTGGCTCCTTCGGTTTGGTAGCTGTTGCTGCAGTTGGGCATGTTGGCCGGAGAGTGCTTCTTGGGCCGCGAACTGCAACCTTGCAGGAATCTCCCAGGTTCCATGCCCAACGAAAGCCCCCAGACCCAAATTGAGAGGGGCTGCTTGGGGGCCCCCTGGGGGCCCTTCAGGCCAGCTAGGTCTTTGGGTCCTGGCTCCTTCGGTTTGGGAGCTGTTGCTGCACTTGGGCATGTTGGCCGGAGAGTGCTTCTCGGGCCGCGAAATGCAACCTTGCAGGATTCTCCCAGGTTCCCGGCCCAAAGAAAGCCCCCAGACCCAAATGGAGAGGGGCTGCTTGGGGGCCCCCTGGGGGCCCTTCAGGCCAGCTAGGTCTTTGGGTCCTGGCTCCTTCGCTTTGGGAGCTGTTGCTGCAGTTGGGCATGTTGGCCGGAGAGTGCTTCTCGGGCCGCGAACTGTAACCTTGCAGGTACCTATCAGGTATCCATGCCCAACGAAAGCCCCCAGACCCAAATGGAGAGGGGCTGCTTGGGGGCCCCCTGGGGGCCCTTCAGGCCAGCTAGGTCTTTGGGTACTGGCTCCTTCGGTTTGGGAGCTGTTGCTGCAGTTGGGCATGTTGGCCGGAGAGTGCTTCTCGGGCCGCGAACTGCAACCTTGCAGGATTCTCCCAGGTTCCCGGCCCAACGAAAGCCCCCAGACCCAAATTGAGAGGGGCTGCTTGGGGGCCCCCTGGGGGCCCTTCAGGCCAGCTAGGTCTTTGGGTCCTGGCTCCTTCGCTTTGGGAGCTGTTGCTGCAGTTGTGCATGTTGGCCGGAGAGTGCTTCTCGGGCCGCGAACTGCAACCTTGAAGGAATCTCCCAGGTTCCCGGCCCAACGAAAGCCCCCAGACCCAAATGGAGAGGGGCTGCTTGGGGGCCCCCTGGGGCCCCTTCAGGCCAGCTAGGTCTTTGGGTCCTGGCTCCTTCGGTTTGGGAGCTGTTGCTGCAGTTGGGCATGTTGGCCGGAGAGTGCTTCTCGGGCCGCGAACTGCAACCTTGCAGGATTCTCCCAGGTTCCCGGCCCAACGAAAGCCCCCAGACCCAAATGGAGAGGGGCTGCTTGGGGGCCCCCTGGGGGCCCTTCAGGCCAGCTAGGTCTTTGGGTCCTGGCTCCTTCGGTTTGGGAGCTGTTGCTGCAGTTGGGCATGTTGGCCGGAGAGTGCTTCTTGGGCCGCGAACTGCAACCTTGCAGGAATCTCCCAGGTTCCATGCCCAACGAAAGCCCCCAGACCCAAATGGAGAGGGGCTGCTTGGGGGCCCCCTGGGGGCCCTTCAGGCCAGCTAGGTCTTTGGGTCCTGGCTCCTTCGCTTTGGGAGCTGTTGCTGCAGTTGGGCATGTTGGCCGGAGAGTGCTTCTCGGGCCGCGAAATGCAACCTTGCAGGATTCTCCCAGGTTCCCGGCCCAAAGAAAGCCCCCAGACCCAAATGGAGAGGGGCTGCTTGGGGGCCCCCAGGGGGCCCTTCAGGCCAGCTAGGTCTTTGGGTCCTGGCTCCTTCGCTTTGGGAGCTGTTGCTGCAGTTGGGCATGTTGGCCGGAGAGTGCTTCTCGGGCCGCGAACTGTAACCTTGCAGGTACCTCTCAGGTATCCATGCCCAACGAAAGCCCCCAGACCCAAATGGAGAGGGGCTGCTTGGGGGCCCCCTGGGGCCCCTTCAGGCCAGCTAGGTCTTTGGGTACTGGCTCCTTCGGTTTGGGAGCTGTTGCTGCAGTTGGGCATGTTGGCCGGAGAGTGCTTCTCGGGCCGCGAACTGTAACTTGCAGGTACCTCTCAGGTATACATGCCCAAAGAAAGCCCCCAGACCCAAATGGAGAGGGGCTGCTTGGGGGCCCCCTGGGGGCCCTTCAGGCCAGCTAGGTCTTTGGGTCCTGGCTCCTTCGGTTTGGGAGCTGTTGCTGCAGTTGGGCATGTTGGCCGGAGAGTGCTTCTCCGGCCGCGAACTGCAACCTTGCAGGTACCTCCCAGGTTCCCGGCCCAACTAAAGCCCCCAGACCCAAATGGAGAGGAGCTCCTTAGGGGCCCCCTGGGGGCCCTTCAGGCCAGCTAGGTCTTTGGGTCCTGGCTCCTTCGCTTTGGGAGCTGTTGCTGCAGTTGGGCATGTTGGCCGGAGAGTGCTTCTCGGGCCTCGAACTGCAACCTCGCAGGAATCTCCCAGGTTCCCGGCCCAACGAAAGCCCCCAGACCCAAATGGAGAGGGGCTGCTTGGGGGCCCCCTGGGGCCCCTTAAGCCAGCTAGGTCTTTGGGTCCTGGCTCCTTCGCTTTGGAAGCTGTTGCTGCAGTTGGGCATGTTGGCCGGAGAGTGCTTCTCGGGCCGCGAACTGCAACCTTGCTGGATTCTCCCAGGTTCCATGCCCAACGAAAGCCCCCAGACCCAAATGGAGAGGGGCTGCTTGGTGGCCCCCTGGGGGCCCTTCAGGCCTGCTAGGTCTTTGGGTCCTGGCTCCTTCGCTTTGGGAGCTGTTGCTGCAGTTGGGCATGTTGGCCGGAGAGTGCTTCTCGGGCCGCGAACTGCAACCTTGCTGGTATCTCCCAGGTTCTCAGCCTAAAGAAAGCCCCCAGACCCAAATGGAGAGGGCCTACTTGGGTGCCCCCTGGGGGCCCTTCAGGCCAGCTAGGTCTTTGTGTCCTGGCTCCTTCGGTTTGGGAGCTGTTGCTGCAGTTGGGCATGTTGGCCGGAGAGTGCTTCTCGGGCCTCGAACTGCAACCTTGCAGGAATCTCCCAGGTTCCCGGCCCAACGAAAGCCCCCAGACCCAAATGGAGAGGGGCTGCTTGGGGGCCCCCTGGGGGCCCTTCAGGCCAGCTAGGTCTTTGGGTCCTGGCTCCTTCGCTTTGGGAGCTGTTGCTGCAGTTGGGCATGTTGGCCGGAGAGTGCTTCTCGGGCCGCGAACTGCAACCTTGCAGGTACCTCCCAGGTTCCCGGCCCAACGAAAGCCCCCAGACCCAAATTGAGAGGTGCTGCTTGGGGGCCCCCTGGGGCCCCTTCAGGCCAGCTAGGTCTTTGGGTCCTGGCTCCTTCGCTTTGGGAGCTGTTGCTGCAGTTGGGCATGTTGGCCGGAGAGTGCTTCTCGGGCCGCGAACTGCAACCTTGCAGGATTCTCCCAGGTTCCCGGCCCAACGAAAGCCCCCAGTCCCAAATTGAGAGGGGCTGCTTGGTGGCCCCCTGGGGGCCCTTCAGGCCAGCTAGGTCTTTGGGTCCTGGCTCCTTCGGTTTGGGAGCTGTTGCTGCAGTTGGGCATGTTGGCCGGAGAGTGCTTCTCGGGCCGCGAACTGCAACCTTGCAGGATTCTCCCAGGTTCCGGGCCCAACGAAAGCCCCCAGACCCAAATGGAGAGGGGCTGCTTGGGGGCCCCCTGGGGGCCCTTCAGGCCAGCTAGGTCTTTGGGTCCTGGCTCCTTCGGTTTGGTAGCTGTTGCTGCAGTTGGGCATGTTGGCCGGAGAGTGCTTCTCGGGCCGCGAACTGCAACCTTGCAGGATTCTCCCAGGTTCCCGGCCCAACGAAAGCCCCCAGACCCAAATTGAGAGGGGCTGCTTGGTGGCCCCCTGGGGGCCCTTCAGGCCAGCTAGGTCTTTGGGTCCTGGCTCCTTCGGTTTGGGAGCTGTTGCTGCAGTTGGGCATGTTGGCCGGAGAGTGCTTCTCGGGCCGCGAACTGCAACCTTGCAGGTACCTCCCAGGTTCCCGGCCCAACGAAAACCCCCAGACCCAAATGGAGAGGGGCTGCTTGGGGGCCCCCTGGGGGCCCTTCAGGCCAGCTAGGTCTTTGGGTCCTGGCTCCTTCGCTTTGGGAGCTGTTGCTGGATATTGGGCATGTTGGCCGGAGAGTGCTTCTCGGGCCGCGAACTGCAACCTTGCTGGTATCTCCCAGGTTCTCATCCTAAAGAAAGCCCCCAGACCCAAATGGAGAGGGGCTGCTTGGGGGCCCCCTGGGGGCCCTTCAGGCCAGCTAGGTCTTTGTGTCCTGGCTCATTCGGTTTGGGAGCTGTTGTTGACGTAGGCATGTTGGCCGGAGTGTGCTTCTCGGGCCGCGAACTGCAACCTTGCAGGAATCTCCCAGGTTCCCGGCCCAACAAAAGCCCCCAGACCCAAATGGAGAAGGGCTGCTTGGGGCCCCCCTGGGGGCCCTTCAGGCCAGCTAGGTCTTTGGGTCCTGGCTCCTTCGCTTTGGGAGCTGTTGCTGCAGTTGGGCATGTTGGCCGGAGAGTGCTTCTCGGGCCGTGAACTGCAACCTTGCAGGATTCTCCCAGGTTCCCGGCCCAACGAAAACCCCCAGACCCAAATGGAGAGGGGCTGCTTGGGGGCCCCCTGGGGGCCCTTCAGACCAGCTAGGTCTTTGGGTCCTGGCTCCTTCGGTTTGGGAGCTGTTGCTGCAGTTGGGCATGTTGGGCGGAGAGTGCTTCTCGGGCCGCGAACTGTAACTTGCAGGTACCTCTCAGGTATACATGCCCAACGAAAGCCCCCAGACCCAAATGGAGAGGGGCTGCTTGGGGGCCCCCTGGGGGCCCTTCAGGCCAGCTAGGTCTTTGGGTCCTGGCTCCTTCGGTTTGGGAGCTGTTGCTGCAGTTGGGCATGTTGGCCGGAGAGTGCTTCTCCGGCCGCGAACTGCAACCTTGCAGGTACCTCCCAGGTTCCCGGCCCAACTAAAGCCCCCAGACCCAAATGGAGAGGAGCTCCTTGGGGGCCCCATGGGGGCCCTTCAGGCCAGCTAGGTCTTTGGGTCCTGGCTCCTTCGCTTTGGGAGCTGTTGCTGCAGTTGGGCATGTTGGCCGGAGAGTGCTTCTCGGGCCTCGAACTGCAACCTCGCAGGAATCTCCCAGGTTCCCGGCCCAACGAAAGGCCCCAGACCCAAATGGAGAGGGGCTGCTTGGGGGCCCCCTGGGGGCCCTTAAGCCAGCTAGGTCTTTGGGTCCTGGCTCCTTCGCTTTGGAAGCTGTTGCTGCAGTTGGGCATGTTGGCCGGAGAGTGCTTCTCGGGCCGCGAACTGCAACCTTGCTGGATTCTCCCAGGTTCCATGCCCAACGAAAGCCCCCAGACCCAAATTGAGAGGGGCTGCTTGGTGGCCCCCTGGGGGCCCTTCAGGCCAGCTAGGTCTTTGGGTCCTGGCTCCTTCGCTTTGGGAGCTGTTGCTGCAGTTGGGCATGTTGGCCGGAGAGTGCTTCTCGGGCCGCGAACTGCAACCTTGCTGGTATCTCCCAGGTTCTCAGCCTAAAGAAAGCCCCCAGACCCAAATGGAGAGGGCCTACTTGGGTGCCCCCTGGGGGCCCTTCAGGCCAGCTAGGTCTTTGTGTCCTGGCTCCTTCGGTTTGGGAGCTGTTGCTGCAGTTGGGCATGTTGGCCGGAGAGTGCTTCTCGGGCCTCGAACTGCAACCTTGCAGGAATCTCCCAGGTTCCCGGCCCAACGAAAGCCCCCAGACCCAAATGGAGAGGGGCTGCTTGGGGGCCCCCTGGGGGCCCTTCAGGCCAGCTAGGTCTTTGGGTCCTGGCTCCTTCGCTTTGGGAGCTGTTGCTGCAGTTGGGCATGTTGGCCGGAGAGTGCTTCTCGGGCCGCGAACTGCAACCTTGGAGGTACCTCCCAGGTTCCCGGCCCAACGAAAGCCCCCAGACCCAAATGGAGAGGGGCTGCTTGGGGGCCCCCTGGGGGCCCTTCAGGCCAGCTAGGTCTTTGGGTCCTGGCTCCTTCGGTTTGGTAGCTGTTGCTGCAGTTGGGCATGTTGGCCGGAGAGTGCTTCTCGGGCCGCGAACTGCAACCTTGCAGGATTCTCCCAGGTTCCCGGCCCAACGAAAGCCCCCAGACCCAAATTGAGAGGGGCTGCTTGGTGGCCCCCTGGGGGCCCTTCAGGCCAGCTAGGTCTTTGGGTCCTGGCTCCTTCGGTTTGGGAGCTGTTGCTGCAGTTGGGCATGTTGGCCGGAGAGTGCTTCTCGGGCCGCGAACTGCAACCTTGCAGGTACCTCCCAGGTTCCCGGCCCAACGAAAACCCCCAGACCCAAATGGAGAGGGGCTGCTTGGGGGCCCCCTGGGGGCCCTTCAGGCCAGCTAGGTCTTTGGGTCCTGGCTCCTTCGCTTTGGGAGCTGTTGCTGGATATTGGGCATGTTGGCCGGAGAGTGCTTCTCGGGCCGCGAACTGCAACCTTGCTGGTATCTCCCAGGTTCTCATCCTAAAGAAAGCCCCCAGACCCAAATGGAGAGGGGCTGCTTGGGGGCCCCCTGGGGGCCCTTCAGGCCAGCTAGGTCTTTGTGTCCTGGCTCATTCGGTTTGGGAGCTGTTGTTGACGTAGGCATGTTGGCCGGAGAGTGCTTCTCGGGCCTCGAACTGCAACCTTGCAGGAATCTCCCAGGTTCCCGGCCCAACAAAAGCCCCCAGACCCAAATGGAGAGGGGCTGCTTGGGGGCCCCCTGGGGGCCCTTCAGGCCAGCTAGGTCTTTGGGTCCTGGCTCCTTCGCTTTGGGAGCTGTTGCTGCAGTTGGGCATGTTGGCCGGAGAGTGCTTCTCGGGCCGCGAACTGCAACCTTGCAGGATTCTCCCAGGTTCCCGGCCCAACGAAAACCCCCAGACCCAAATGGAGAGGGGCTGCTTGGGGGCCCCCTGGGGGCCCTTCAGACCAGCTAGGTCTTTGGGTCCTGGCTCCTTCGCTTTGGGAGCTGTTGCTGCAGTTGGGCATGTTGGGCGGAGAGTGCTTCTCGGGCCGCGAACTGTAACTTGCAGGTACCTCTCAGGTATACATGCCCAACGAAAGCCCCCAGACCCAAATGGAGAGGGGCTGCTTGGGGGCCCCCTGGGGGCCCTTCAGGCCAGCTAGGTCTTTGGGTCCTGGCTCCTTCGGTTTGGGAGCTGTTGCTGCAGTTGGGCATGTTGGCCGGAGAGTGCTTCTCCGGCCGCGAACTGCAACCTTGCAGGTACCTCCCAGGTTCCCGGCCCAACTAAAGCCCCCAGACCCAAATGGAGAGGAGCTCCTTGGGGGCCCCATGGGGGCCCTTCAGGCCAGCTAGGTCTTTGGGTCCTGGCTCCTTCGGTTTGGGAGCTGTTGCTGCAGTTGGGCATGTTGGCCGGAGAGTGCTTCTCGGGCCTCGAACTGCAACCTCGCAGGAATCTCCCAGGTTCCCGGCCCAACGAAAGGCCCCAGACCCAAATGGAGAGGGGCTGCTTGGTGGCCCCCTGGGGGCCCTTCATGCCAGCTAGGTCTTTGGGTCCTGGCTCCTTCGCTTTGGGAGCTGTTGCTGCAGTTGGGCATGTTGGCCGGAGAGTGCTTCTCGGGCCGCGAACTGCAACCTTGCTGGTATCTCCCAGGTTCTCAGCCTAAAGAAAGCCCCCAGACCCAAATGGAGAGGGCCTACTTGGGTGCCCCCTGGGGGCCCTTCAGGCCAGCTAGGTCTTTGTGTCCTGGCTCCTTCGGTTTGGGAGCTGTTGCTGCAGTTGGGCATGTTGGCCGGAGAGTGCTTCTCGGGCCTCGAACTGCAACCTTGCAGGAATCTCCCAGGTTCCCTACCCAACGAAAGCCCCCAGACCCAAATGGAGAGGGGCTGCTTGGGGGCCCCCTGGGGGCCCTTCAGGCCAGCTAGGTCTTTGGGTCCTGGCTCCTTCGCTTTGGGAGCTGTTGCTGCAGTTGGGCATGTTGGCCGGAGAGTGCTTCTCGGGCCGCGAACTGCAACCTTGCAGGTACCTCCCAGGTTCCCGGCCCAACGAAAGCCCCCAGACCCAAATTGAGAGGTGCTGCTTGGGGGCCCCCTGGGGCCCCTTCAGGCCAGCTAGGTCTTTGGGTCCTGGCTCCTTCGCTTTGGGAGCTGTTGCTGCAGTTGGGCATGTTGGCCGGAGAGTGCTTCTCGGGCCGCGAACTGCAACCTTGCAGGATTCTCCCAGGTTCCCGGCCCAACGAAAGCCCCCAGTCCCAAATTGAGAGGGGCTGCTTGGGGGCCCCCTGGGGGCCCTTCAGGCCAGCTAGGTCTTTGGGTCCTGGCTCCTTCGCTTTGGGAGCTGTTGCTGCAGTTGGGCATGTTGGCCGGAGAGTGCTTCTCGGGCCGCGAACTGCAACCTTGCAGGATTCTCCCAGGTTCCGGGCCCAACGAAAGCCCCCAGACCCAAATGGAGAGGGGCTGCTTGGCGGCCCCCTGGGGGCCCTTCAGGCCAGCTAGGTCTTTGGGTCCTGGCTCCTTCGGTTTGGGAGCTGTTGCTGCAGTTGGGCATGTTGGCCGGAGAGTGCTTCTCGGGCCGCGAACTGCAACCTTGCAGGTACCTCCCAGGTTCCCGGCCCAACGAAAACCCCCAGACCCAAATGGAGAGGGGCTGCTTGGGGGCCCCCTGGGGGCCCTTCAGGCCAGCTAGGTCTTTGGGTCCTGGCTCCTTCGCTTTGGGAGCTGTTGCTGCAGTTGGGCATGTTGGCCGGAGAGTGCTTCTCGGGCCGCGAACTGCAACCTTGCTGGTATCTCCCAGGTTCTCAGCCTAAAGAAAGCCCCCAGACGCAAATGGAGAGGGGCCTACTTGGGTGCCACCTGGGGGCCCTTCAGGCCAGCTAGGTCTTTGTGTCCTGGCTCCTTCGGTTTGGGAGCTGTTGCTGCAGTTGGGCATGTTGGCCGGAGAGTGCTTCTCGGGCCTCGAACTGCAACCTTGCAAGAATCTCCCAGGTTCCCGGCCCAACGAAAGCCCCCAGACCCAAATGGAGAGGGGCTGCTTGGGGGCCCCCTGGGGGCCCTTCAGGCCAGCTAGGTCTTTGGGTCCTGGCTCCTTCGGTTTGGTAGCTGTTGCTGCAGTTGGGCATGTTGGCCGGAGAGTGCTTCTTGGGCCGCGAACTGCAACCTTGCAGGAATCTCCCAGGTTCCATGCCCAACGAAAGCCCCCAGACCCAAATTGAGAGGGGCTGCTTGGGGGCCCCCTGGGGGCCCTTAAGCCAGCTAGGTCTTTGGGTCCTGGCTCCTTCGGTTTGGGAGCTGTTGCTGCAGTTGGGCATGTTGGCCGGAGAGTGCTTCTCGGGCCGCGAACTGCAACCTTGCAGGAATCTCCCAGGTTCCCGGCCCAAAGAAAGCCCCCAGACCCAAATTGAGAGGGGCTGCTTGGGGGCCCCCTGGGGGCCCTTCAGGCCAGCTAGGTCTTTGGGTCCTGGCTCCTTCGCTTTGGGAGCTGTTGCTGCAGTTGGGCATGTTGGCCGGAGAGTGCTTCTCGGGCCGCGAACTGCAACCTTGCAGGATTCTCCCAGGTTCCCGGCCCAACGAAAGCCCCCAGTCCCAAATTGAGAGGGGCTGCTTGGGGGCCCCCTGGGGGCCCTTCAGGCCAGCTAGGTCTTTGGGTCCTGGCTCCTTCGCTTTGGGAGCTGTTGCTGCAGTTGGGCATGTTGGCCGGAGAGTGCTTCTCGGGCCGCGAACTGCAACCTTGCAGGATTCTCCCAGGTTCCGGGCCCAACGAAAGCCCCCAGACCCAAATGGAGAGGGGCTGCTTGGCGGCCCCCTGGGGGCCCTTCAGGCCAGCTAGGTCTTTGGGTCCTGGCTCCTTCGGTTTGGGAGCTGTTGCTGCAGTTGGGCATGTTGGCCGGAGAGTGCTTCTCGGGCCGCGAACTGCAACCTTGCAGGTACCTCCCAGGTTCCCGGCCCAACGAAAACCCCCAGACCCAAATGGAGAGGGGCTGCTTGGGGGCCCCCTGGGGGCCCTTCAGGCCAGCTAGGTCTTTGGGTCCTGGCTCCTTCGCTTTGGGAGCTGTTGCTGGATATTGGGCATGTTGGCCGGAGAGTGCTTCTCGGGCCGCGAACTGCAACCTTGCTGGTATCTCCCAGGTTCTCATCCTAAAGAAAGCCCCCAGACCCAAATGGAGAGGGGCTGCTTGGTGGCCCCCTGGGGGCCCTTCAGGCCAGCTAGGTCTTTGGGTCCTGGCTCATTCGGTTTGGGAGCTGTTGCTGCAGTTGGGCATGTTGGCCGGAGAGTGCTTCTCGGGCCGCGAACTGCAACCTTGCAGGAATCTCCCAGGTTCCCGGCCCAACAAAAGCCCCCAGACCCAAATGGAGAGGGGCTGCTTGGGGGCCCCCTGGGGGCCCTTCAGGCCAGCTAGGTCTTTGGGTCCTGGCTCCTTCGCTTTGGGAGCTGTTGCTGCAGTTGGGCATGTTGGCCGGAGAGTGCTTCTCGGGCCGCGAACTGCAACCTTGCTGGTATCTCCCAGGTTCTCAGCCTAAAGAAAGCCCCCAGACGCAAATGGAGAGGGGCCTACTTGGGTGCCCCCTGGGGGCCCTTCAGGCCAGCTAGGTCTTTGTGTCCTGGCTCCTTCGGTTTGGGAGCTGTTGCTGCAGTTGGGCATGTTGGCCGGAGAGTGCTTCTCGGGCCTCGAACTGCAACCTTGCAAGAATCTCCCAGGTTCCCGGCCCAACGAAAGCCCCCAGACCCAAATGGAGAGGGGCTGCTTGGGGGCCCCCTGGGGGCCCTTCAGGCCAGCTAGGTCTTTGGGTCCTGGCTCCTTCGGTTTGGTAGCTGTTGCTGCAGTTGGGCATGTTGGCCGGAGAGTGCTTCTTGGGCCGCGAACTGCAACCTTGCAGGAATCTCCCAGGTTCCATGCCCAACGAAAGCCCCCAGACCCAAATTGAGAGGGGCTGCTTGGGGGCCCCCTGGGGGCCCTTCAGGCCAGCTAGGTCTTTGGGTCCTGGCTCCTTCGGTTTGGGAGCTGTTGCTGCAGTTGGGCATGTTGGCCGGAGAGTGCTTCTCGGGCCGCGAACTGCAACCTTGCAGGAATCTCCCAGGTTCCCGGCCCAAAGAAAGCCCCCAGACCCAAATTGAGAGGGGCTGCTTGGGGGCCCCCTGGGGGCCCTTCAGGCCAGCTAGGTCTTTGGGTCCTGGCTCCTTCGCTTTGGGAGCTGTTGCTGCAGTTGGGCATGTTGGCCGGAGAGTGCTTCTCGGGCCGCGAACTGCAACCTTGCAGGATTCTCCCAGGTTCCCGGCCCAACGAAAGCCCCCAGACCCAAATTGAGAGGGGCTGCTTGGTGGCCCCCTGGGGGCCCTTCAGGCCAGCTAGGTCTTTGGGTCCTGGCTCCTTCGGTTTGGGAGCTGTTGCTGCAGTTGGGCATGTTGGCCGGAGAGTGCTTCTCGGGCCGCGAACTGCAACCTTGCAGGTACCTCCCAGGTTCCCGGCCCAACGAAAACCCCCAGACCCAAATGGAGAGGGGCTGCTTGGGGGCCCCCTGGGGGCCCTTCAGGCCAGCTAGGTCTTTGGGTCCTGGCTCCTTCGCTTTGGGAGCTGTTGCTGGATATTGGGCATGTTGGCCGGAGAGTGCTTCTCGGGCCGCGAACTGCAACCTTGCAAGAATCTCCCAGGTTCTCATCCTAAAGAAAGCCCCCAGACCCAAATGGAGAGGGGCTGCTTGGGGGCCCCCTGGGGGCCCTTCAGGCCAGCTAGGTCTTTGTGTCCTGGCTCATTCGGTTTGGGAGCTGTTGTTGACGTAGGCATGTTGGCCGGAGAGTGCTTCTCGGGCCTCGAACTGCAACCTTGCAGGAATCTCCCAGGTTCCCGGCCCAACAAAAGCCCCCAGACCCAAATGGAGAGGGGCTGCTTGGGGGCCCCCTGGGGGCCCTTCAGGCCAGCTAGGTCTTTGGGTCCTGGCTCCTTCGCTTTGGGAGCTGTTGCTGCAGTTGGGCATGTTGGCCGGAGAGTGCTTCTCGGGCCGCGAACTGCAACCTTGCAGGATTCTCCCAGGTTCCCGGCCCAACGAAAACCCCCAGACCCAAATGGAGAGGGGCTGCTTGGGGGCCCCCTGGGGGCCCTTCAGACCAGCTAGGTCTTTGGGTCCTGGCTCCTTCGCTTTGGGAGCTGTTGCTGCAGTTGGGCATGTTGGGCGGAGAGTGCTTCTCGGGCCGCGAACTGTAACTTGCAGGTACCTCTCAGGTATACATGCCCAACGAAAGCCCCCAGACCCAAATGGAGAGGGGCTGCTTGGGGGCCCCCTGGGGGCCCTTCAGGCCAGCTAGGTCTTTGGGTCCTGGCTCCTTCGGTTTGGGAGCTGTTGCTGCAGTTGGGCATGTTGGCCGGAGAGTGCTTCTCCGGCCGCGAACTGCAACCTTGCAGGTACCTCCCAGGTTCCCGGCCCAACTAAAGCCCCCAGACCCAAATGGAGAGGAGCTGCTTGGGGGCCCCATGGGGGCCCTTCAGGCCAGCTAGGTCTTTGGGTCCTGGCTCCTTCGGTTTGGGAGCTGTTGCTGCAGTTGGGCATGTTGGCCGGAGAGTGCTTCTCGGGCCTCGAACTGCAACCTCGCAGGAATCTCCCAGGTTCCCGGCCCAACGAAAGGCCCCAGACCCAAATGGAGAGGGGCTGCTTGGTGGCCCCCTGGGGGCCCTTCATGCCAGCTAGGTCTTTGGGTCCTGGCTCCTTCGCTTTGGGAGCTGTTGCTGCAGTTGGGCATGTTGGCCGGAGAGTGCTTCTCGGGCCGCGAACTGCAACCTTGCTGGTATCTCCCAGGTTCTCAGCCTAAAGAAAGCCCCCAGACCCAAATGGAGAGGGCCTACTTGGGTGCCCCCTGGGGGCCCTTCAGGCCAGCTAGGTCTTTGTGTCCTGGCTCCTTCGGTTTGGGAGCTGTTGCTGCAGTTGGGCATGTTGGCCGGAGAGTGCTTCTCGGGCCGCGAACTGCAACCTTGCAGGAATCTCCCAGGTTCCCGGCCCAACGAAAGCCCCCAGACCCAAATGGAGAGGGGCTGCTTGGGGGCCCCCTGGGGGCCCTTCAGGCCAGCTAGGTCTTTGGGTCCTGGCTCCTTCGCTTTGGGAGCTGTTGCTGCAGTTGGGCATGTTGGCCGGAGAGTGCTTCTCGGGCCGCGAACTTCAACCTTGCAGGTACCTCCCAGGTTCCCGGCCCAACGAAAGCCCCCAGACCCAAATTGAGAGGTGCTGCTTGGGGGCCCCCTGGGGCCCCTTCAGGCCAGCTAGGTCTTTGGGTCCTGGCTCCTTCGCTTTGGGAGCTGTTGCTGCAGTTGGGCATGTTGGCCGGAGAGTGCTTCTCGGGCCGCGAACTGCAACCTTGCAGGATTCTCCCAGGTTCCCGGCCCAACGAAAGCCCCCAGTCCCAAATTGAGAGGGGCTGCTTGGGGGCCCCCTGGGGGCCCTTCAGGCCAGCTAGGTCTTTGGGTCCTGGCTCCTTCGCTTTGGGAGCTGTTGCTGCAGTTGGGCATGTTGGCCGGAGAGTGCTTCTCGGGCCGCGAACTGCAACCTTGCAGGATTCTCCCAGGTTCCGGGCCCAACGAAAGCCCCCAGACCCAAATGGAGAGGGGCTGCTTGGCGGCCCCCTGGGGGCCCTTCAGGCCAGCTAGGTCTTTGGGTCCTGGCTCCTTCGGTTTGGGAGCTGTTGCTGCAGTTGGGCATGTTGGCCGGAGAGTGCTTCTCGGGCCGCGAACTGCAACCTTGCAGGTACCTCCCAGGTTCCCGGCCCAACGAAAACCCCCAGACCCAAATGGAGAGGGGCTGCTTGGGGGCCCCCTGGGGGCCCTTCAGGCCAGCTAGGTCTTTGGGTCCTGGCTCCTTCGCTTTGGGAGCTGTTGCTGGATATTGGGCATGTTGGCCGGAGAGTGCTTCTCGGGCCGCGAACTGCAACCTTGCTGGTATCTCCCAGGTTCTCATCCTAAAGAAAGCCCCCAGACCCAAATGGAGAGGGGCTGCTTGGTGGCCCCCTGGGGGCCCTTCAGGCCAGCTAGGTCTTTGGGTCCTGGCTCATTCGGTTTGGGAGCTGTTGCTGCAGTTGGGCATGTTGGCCGGAGAGTGCTTCTCGGGCCGCGAACTGCAACCTTGCAGGAATCTCCCAGGTTCCCGGCCCAACAAAAGCCCCCAGACCCAAATGGAGAGGGGCTGCTTGGGGGCCCCCTGGGGGCCCTTCAGGCCAGCTAGGTCTTTGGGTCCTGGCTCCTTCGCTTTGGGAGCTGTTGCTGCAGTTGGGCATGTTGGCCGGAGAGTGCTTCTCGGGCCGCGAACTGCAACCTTGCTGGTATCTCCCAGGTTCTCAGCCTAAAGAAAGCCCCCAGACGCAAATGGAGAGGGCCTACTTGGGTGCCCCCTGGGGGCCCTTCAGGCCAGCTAGGTCTTTGTGTCCTGGCTCCTTCGGTTTGGGAGCTGTTGCTGCAGTTGGGCATGTTGGCCGGAGAGTGCTTCTCGGGCCTCGAACTGCAACCTTGCAAGAATCTCCCAGGTTCCCGGCCCAACGAAAGCCCCCAGACCCAAATGGAGAGGGGCTGCTTGGGGGCCCCCTGGGGGCCCTTCAGGCCAGCTAGGTCTTTGGGTCCTGGCTCCTTCGGTTTGGTAGCTGTTGCTGCAGTTGGGCATGTTGGCCGGAGAGTGCTTCTTGGGCCGCGAACTGCAACCTTGCAGGAATCTCCCAGGTTCCATGCCCAACGAAAGCCCCCAGACCCAAATTGAGAGGGGCTGCTTGGGGGCCCCCTGGGGGCCCTTCAGGCCAGCTAGGTCTTTGGGTCCTGGCTCCTTCGGTTTGGGAGCTGTTGCTGCAGTTGGGCATGTTGGCCGGAGAGTGCTTCTCGGGCCGCGAACTGCAACCTTGCAGGAATCTCCCAGGTTCCCGGCCCAAAGAAAGCCCCCAGACCCAAATTGAGAGGGGCTGCTTGGGGGCCCCCTGGGGGCCCTTCAGGCCAGCTAGGTCTTTGGGTCCTGGCTCCTTCGCTTTGGGAGCTGTTGCTGCAGTTGGGCATGTTGGCCGGAGAGTGCTTCTCGGGCCGCGAACTGCAACCTTGCAGGATTCTCCCAGGTTCCCGGACCAACGAAAGCCCCCAGACCCAAATGGAGAGGGGCTGCTTGGGGCCCCCCTGGGGGCCCTTCAGGTCAGCTAGGTCTTTGGGTCCTGGCTCCTTCGGTTTGGGAGCTGTTGCTGCAGTTGGGCATGTTGGCCGGAGAGTGCTTCTCGGGCCGCGAAATGCAACCTTGCAGGATTCTCCCAGGTTCCATGCCCAACGAAAGCCCCCAGACCCAAATTGAGAGGGGCTGCTTGGGGGCCCCCTGGGGGCCCTTCAGGCCAGCTAGGTCTTTGGGTCCTGGCTCCTTCGCTTTGGGAGCTGTTGCTGGATATTGGGCATGTTGGCCGGAGAGTGCTTCTCGGGCCGCGAACTGCAACCTTGCTGGTATCTCCCAGGTTCTCATCCTAAAGAAAGCCCCCAGACCCAAATGGAGAGGGGCTGCTTGGGGGCCCCCTGGGGGCCCTTCAGGCCAGCTAGGTCTTTGGGTCCTGGCTCATTCGGTTTGGGAGCTGTTGCTGCAGTTGGGCATGTTGGCCGGAGAGTGCTTCTCGGGCCTCGAACTGCAACCTTGCAGGAATCTCCCAGGTTCCCGGCCCAACAAAAGCCCCCAGACCCAAATGGAGAGGGGCTGCTTGGGGGCCCCCTGGGGGCCCTTCAGGCCAGCTAGGTCTTTGGGTCCTGGCTCCTTCGCTTTGGGAGCTGTTGCTGCAGTTGGGCATGTTGGCCGGAGAGTGCTTCTCGGGCCGCGAACTGCAACCTTGCAGGATTCTCCCAGGTTCCCGGACCAACGAAAGCCCCCAGACCCAAATGGAGAGGGGCTGCTTGGGGCCCCCCTGGGGGCCCTTCAGGTCAGCTAGGTCTTTGGGTCCTGGCTCCTTCGGTTTGGGAGCTGTTGCTGCAGTTGGGCATGTTGGCCGGAGAGTGCTTCTCGGGCCGCGAAATGCAACCTTGCAGGATTCTCCCAGGTTCCATGCCCAACGAAAGCCCCCAGACCCAAATTGAGAGGGGCTGCTTGGGGGCCCCCTGGGGGCCCTTCAGGCCAGCTAGGTCTTTGGGTCCTGGCTCCTTCGCTTTGGGAGCTGTTGCTGCAGTTGGGCATGTTGGCCGGAGAGTGCTTCTCGGGCCACGAACTGCAACCTTGCATGAATCTCCCAGGTTCCCGGCCCAAAGAAAGCCCCCAGACCCAAATTGAGAGGGGCTGCTTGGGGGCCCCCTGGGGGCCCTTCAGGCCAGCTAGGTCTTTGGGTCCTGGCTCCTTCGCTTTGGGAGCTGTTGCTGCAGTTGGGCATGTTGGCCGGAGAGTGCTTCTCGGGCCGCGAACTGCAACCTTGCAGGTACCTCTCAGGTATCCATGCCCAACGAAAGCCCCCAGACCCAAATGGAGAGGGGCTGCTTGGGGGCCCCCTGGGGGCCCTTCAGGCCAGCTAGGTCTTTGGGTCCTGGCTCCTTCGGTTTGGGAGCTGTTGCTGCAGTTGGGCATGTTGGCCGGAGAGTGCTTCTCGGGCCGCGAACTGCAACCTTGCTGGATTCTCCCAGGTTCCTGGCCCAACGAAAGCCCCCAGACCCAAATTGAGAGGGGCTGCTTGGGGCCCCCCTGGGGGCCCTTCAGGCCAGCTAGGTCTTTGGGTCCTGGCTCCTTCGCTTTGGGAGCTGTTGCTGCAGTTGGGCATGTTGGCCGGAGAGTGCTTCTCGGGCCGCGAACTGCAACCTTGCAGGGTTCTCCCAGGTTCCCGGCCCAACGAAAACCCCCAGACCCAAATGGAGAGGGGCTGCTTGGGGGACCCCTGGGGGCCCTTCAGGCCAGCTAGGTCTTTGGGTCCTGGCTCCTTCGCTTTGGGAGCTGTTGCTGCAGTTGGGCATGTTGGGCGGAGAGTGCTTCTCGGGCCGCGAACTGTAACTTGCAGGTACCTCTCAGGTATACATGCCCAACGAAAGCCCCCAGACCCAAATGGAGAGGGGCTGCTTGGGGGCCCCCTGGGGGCCCTTCAGGCCAGCTAAGTCTTTGGGTCCTGGCTCCTTCGCTTTGAGAGCTGTTGCTGGATATTGGGCATGTTGGCCGGAGAGTGCTTCTCGGGCCGCGAACTGCAACCTTGCTGGTATCCCCCAGGTTCTCAGCCTAAAGAAAACCCCAGACCCAAATGGAGAGGGGCTGCTTGGGGGCCCCCTGGGGCCCCTTCAGGCCAGCTAGGTCTTTGGGACCTGGCTCCTTCGCTTTGGGAGCTGTTGCTGCAGTTGGGCATGTTGGCCGGAGAGTGCTTCTCGGGCCGCGAACTGCAACCTTGCAGGTACCTCTCAGGTATCCATGCCCAACGAAAGCCCCCAGACCCAAATGGAGAGGGGCTGCTTGGTGGCCCCCTGGGGGCCCTTCAGGCCAGCTAGGTCTTTGGGTCCTGGCTCCTTCGCTTTGGGAGCTGTTGCTGCAGTTGGGCATGTTGGCCGGAGAGTGCTTCTCGGGCCGCGAACTGCAACCTCGCAGGAATCTCCCAGGTTCCCGGCCCAACGAAAGGCCCCAGACCCAAATTGAGAGGGGCTGCTTGGTGGCCCCCTGGGGGCCCTTCAGGCCAGCTAGGTCTTTGGGTCCTGGCTCCTTCGCTTTGGGAGCTGTTGCTGCAGTTGGGCATGTTGGCCGGAGAGTGCTTCTCGGGCCGCGAACTGCAACCTTGCAGGATTCTCCCAGGTTCCCGGCCCAACGAAAGCCCCCAGACCCAAATTGAGAGGGGCTGCTTGGGGCCCCCCTGGGGGCCCTTCAGGCCAGCTAGGTCTTTGGGTCCTGGCTCCTTCGCTTTGGGAGCTGTTGCTGCAGTTGGGCATGTTGGCCGGAGAGTGCTTCTCGGGCCGCGAAATGCAACCTTGCAGGATTCTCCCAGGTTCCCGGCCCAAAGAAAGCCCCCAGACCCAAATGGAGAGGGGCTGCTTGGGGGCCCCCTGGGGGCCCTTCAGGCCAGCTAGGTCTTTGGGTCCTGGCTCCTTCGCTTTGGGAGCTGTTGCTGGATATTGGGCATGTTGGCCGGAGAGTGCTTCTCGGGCCGCGAACTGCAACCTTGCTGGTATCTCCCAGGTTCTCATCCTAAAGAAAGCCCCCAGACCCAAATGGAGAGGGGCTGCTTGGGGGCCCCCTGGGGGCCCTTCAGGCCAGCTAGGTCTTTGGGTCCTGGCTCATTCGGTTTGGGAGCTGTTGCTGCAGTTGGGCATGTTGGCCGGAGAGTGCTTCTCGGGCCTCGAACTGCAACCTTGCAGGAATCTCCCAGGTTCCCGGCCCAACAAAAGCCCCCAGACCCAAATGGAGAGGGGCTGCTTGGGGGCCCCCTGGGGGCCCTTCAGGCCAGCTAGGTCTTTGGGTCCTGGCTCCTTCGCTTTGGGAGCTGTTGCTGCAGTTGGGCATGTTGGCCGGAGAGTGCTTCTCGGGCCGCGAACTGCAACCTTGCAGGATTCTCCCAGGTTCCCGGACCAACGAAAGCCCCCAGACCCAAATGGAGAGGGGCTGCTTGGGGCCCCCCTGGGGGCCCTTCAGGTCAGCTAGGTCTTTGGGTCCTGGCTCCTTCGGTTTGGGAGCTGTTGCTGCAGTTGGGCATGTTGGCCGGAGAGTGCTTCTCGGGCCGCGAAATGCAACCTTGCAGGATTCTCCCAGGTTCCATGCCCAACGAAAGCCCCCAGACCCAAATTGAGAGGGGCTGCTTGGGGGCCCCCTGGGGGCCCTTCAGGCCAGCTAGGTCTTTGGGTCCTGGCTCCTTCGCTTTGGGAGCTGTTGCTGCAGTTGGGCATGTTGGCCGGAGAGTGCTTCTCGGGCCACGAACTGCAACCTTGCATGAATCTCCCAGGTTCCCGGCCCAAAGAAAGCCCCCAGACCCAAATTGAGAGGGGCTGCTTGGGGGCCCCCTGGGGGCCCTTCAGGCCAGCTAGGTCTTTGGGTCCTGGCTCCTTCGCTTTGGGAGCTGTTGCTGCAGTTGGGCATGTTGGCCGGAGAGTGCTTCTCGGGCCGCGAACTGCAACCTTGCAGGTACCTCTCAGGTATCCATGCCCAACGAAAGCCCCCAGACCCAAATGGAGAGGGGCTGCTTGGGGGCCCCCTGGGGGCCCTTCAGGCCAGCTAGGTCTTTGGGTCCTGGCTCCTTCGGTTTGGGAGCTGTTGCTGCAGTTGGGCATGTTGGCCGGAGAGTGCTTCTCGGGCCGCGAACTGCAACCTTGCTGGATTCTCCCAGGTTCCTGGCCCAACGAAAGCCCCCAGACCCAAATTGAGAGGGGCTGCTTGGGGCCCCCCTGGGGGCCCTTCAGGCCAGCTAGGTCTTTGGGTCCTGGCTCCTTCGCTTTGGGAGCTGTTGCTGCAGTTGGGCATGTTGGCCGGAGAGTGCTTCTCGGGCCGCGAACTGCAACCTTGCAGGGTTCTCCCAGGTTCCCGGCCCAACGAAAACCCCCAGACCCAAATGGAGAGGGGCTGCTTGGGGGACCCCTGGGGGCCCTTCAGGCCAGCTAGGTCTTTGGGTCCTGGCTCCTTCGCTTTGGGAGCTGTTGCTGCAGTTGGGCATGTTGGGCGGAGAGTGCTTCTCGGGCCGCGAACTGTAACTTGCAGGTACCTCTCAGGTATACATGCCCAACGAAAGCCCCCAGACCCAAATGGAGAGGGGCTGCTTGGGGGCCCCCTGGGGGCCCTTCAGGCCAGCTAAGTCTTTGGGTCCTGGCTCCTTCGCTTTGAGAGCTGTTGCTGGATATTGGGCATGTTGGCCGGAGAGTGCTTCTCGGGCCGCGAACTGCAACCTTGCTGGTATCCCCCAGGTTCTCAGCCTAAAGAAAACCCCAGACCCAAATGGAGAGGGGCTGCTTGGGGGCCCCCTGGGGCCCCTTCAGGCCAGCTAGGTCTTTGGGACCTGGCTCCTTCGCTTTGGGAGCTGTTGCTGCAGTTGGGCATGTTGGCCGGAGAGTGCTTCTCGGGCCGCGAACTGCAACCTTGCAGGTACCTCTCAGGTATCCATGCCCAACGAAAGCCCCCAGACCCAAATGGAGAGGGGCTGCTTGGTGGCCCCCTGGGGGCCCTTCAGGCCAGCTAGGTCTTTGGGTCCTGGCTCCTTCGCTTTGGGAGCTGTTGCTGCAGTTGGGCATGTTGGCCGGAGAGTGCTTCTCGGGCCGCGAACTGCAACCTCGCAGGAATCTCCCAGGTTCCCGGCCCAACGAAAGGCCCCAGACCCAAATTGAGAGGGGCTGCTTGGTGGCCCCCTGGGGGCCCTTCAGGCCAGCTAGGTCTTTGGGTCCTGGCTCCTTCGCTTTGGGAGCTGTTGCTGCAGTTGGGCATGTTGGCCGGAGAGTGCTTCTCGGGCCGCGAACTGCAACCTTGCAGGATTCTCCCAGGTTCCCGGCCCAACGAAAGCCCCCAGACCCAAATTGAGAGGGGCTGCTTGGGGCCCCCCTGGGGGCCCTTCAGGCCAGCTAGGTCTTTGGGTCCTGGCTCCTTCGGTTTGGGAGCTGTTGCTGCAGTTGGGCATGTTGGCCGGAGAGTGCTTCTCGGGCCGCGAAATGCAACCTTGCAGGATTCTCCCAGGTTCCATGCCCAACGAAAGCCCCCAGACCCAAATGGAGAGAGGCTGCTTGGGGGCCCCCTGGGGGCCCTTCAGGCCAGCTAGGTCTTTGGGTCCTGGCTCCTTCGCTTTGGGAGCTGTTGCTGCAGTTGGGCATGTTGGCCGGAGAGTGCTTCTCGGGCCGCGAAATGCAACCTTGCAGGATTCTCCCAGGTTCCCGGCCCAAAGAAAGCCCCCAGACCCAAATGGAGAGGGGCTGCTTGGGGGCCCCCTGGGGGCCCTTCAGGCCAGCTAGGTCTTTGGGTCCTGGCTCCTTCGCTTTGGGAGCTGTTGCTGCAGTTGGGCATGTTGGCCGGAGAGTGCTTCTCGGGCCGCGAACTGTAACCTTGCAGGTACCTCTCAGGTATCCATGCCCAACGAAAGCCCCCAGACCCAAATGGAGAGGGGCTGCTTGGGGGCCCCCTGGGGCCCCTTCAGGCCAGCTAGGTCTTTGGGTACTGGCTCCTTCGGTTTGGGAGCTGTTGCTGCAGTTGGGCATGTTGGCCGGAGAGTGCTTCTCGGGCCGCGAACTGCAACCTTGCATGAATCTCCCAGGTTCCCGGCCCAACGAAAGCCCCCAGACCCAAATTGAGAGGGGCTGCTTGGGGGCCCCCTGGGGGCCCTTCAGGCCAGCTAGGTCTTTGGGTCCTGGCTCCTTCGCTTTGGGAGCTGTTGCTGCAGTTGGGCATGTTGGCCGGAGAGTGCTTCTCGGGCCGCGAACTGCAACCTTGAAGGAATCTCCCAGGTTCCCGGCCCAACGAAAGCCCCCAGACCCAAATGGAGAGCGGCTGCTTGGTGGCCCCCTGGGGCCCCTTCAGGCCAGCTAGGTCTTTGGGTCCTGGCTCCTTCGCTTTGGGAGCTGTTGCTGCAGTTGGGCATGTTGGCCGGAGAGTGCTTCTCGGGCCGCGAACTGCAACCTTGCAGGATTCTCCCAGGTTCCCGGCCCAACGAAAGCCCCCAGACCCAAATTGAGAGGGGCTGCTTGGGGCCCCCCTGGGGGCCCTTCAGGCCAGCTAGGTCTTTGGGTCCTGGCTCCTTCGCTTTGGGAGCTGTTGCTGCAGTTGGGCATGTTGGCCGGAGAGTGCTTCTCGGGCCGCGAACTGCAACCTTGCAGGATTCTCCCAGGTTCCCGGCCCAACGAAAACCCCCAGACCCAAATGGAGAGGGGCTGCTTGGGGGCCCCCTGGGGGCCCTTCAGACCAGCTAGGTCTTTGGGTCCTGGCTCCTTCGCTTTGGGAGCTGTTGCTGCAGTTGGGCATGTTGGCCGGAGAGTGCTTCTCGGGCCGCGAACTGTAACTTGCAGGTACCTCTCAGGTATACATGCCCAACGAAAGCCCCCAGACCCAAATGGAGAGGGGCTGCTTGGGGGCCCCCTGGGGGCCCTTCAGGCCAGCTAGGTCTTTGGGTCCTGGCTCCTTCGGTTTGGGAGCTGTTGCTGCAGTTGGGCATGTTGGCCGGAGAGTGCTTCTCCGGCCGCGAACTGCAACCTTGCAGGTACCTCCCAGGTTCCCGGCCCAACTAAAGCCCCCAGACCCAAATGGAGAGGAGCTCCTTAGGGGCCCCATGGGGGCCCTTCAGGCCAGCTAGGTCTTTGGGTCCTGGCTCCTTCGGTTTGGGAGCTGTTGCTGCAGTTGGGCATGTTGGCCGGAGAGTGCTTCTCGGGCCGCGAAATGCAACCTCGCAGGAATCTCCCAGGTTCCCGGCCCAACGAAAGGCCCCAGACCCAAATGGAGAGGGGCTGCTTGGGGGCCCCCTGGGGGCCCTTAAGCCAGCTAGGTCTTTGGGTCCTGGCTCCTTCGCTTTGGAAGCTGTTGCTGCAGTTGGGCATGTTGGCCGGAGAGTGCTTCTCGGGCCTCGAACTGCAACCTTGCTGGATTCTCCCAGGTTCCATGCCCAACGAAAGCCCCCAGACCCAAATTGAGAGGGGCTGCTTGGTGGCCCCCTGGGGGCCCTTCAGGCCAGCTAGGTCTTTGGGTCCTGGCTCCTTCGCTTTGGGAGCTGTTGCTGCAGTTGGGCATGTTGGCCGGAGAGTGCTTCTCGGGCCGCGAACTGCAACCTTGCTGGTATCTCCCAGGTTCTCAGCCTAAAGAAAGCCCCCAGACCCAAATGGAGAGGGCCTACTTGGGTGCCCCCTGGGGGCCCTTCAGGCCAGCTAGGTCTTTGTGTCCTGGCTCCTTCGGTTTGGGAGCTGTTGCTGCAGTTGGGCATGTTGGCCGGAGAGTGCTTCTCGGGCCTCGAACTGCAACCTTGCAGGAATCTCCCAGGTTCCCGGCCCAACGAAAGCCCCCAGACCCAAATGGAGAGGGGCTGCTTGGGGGCCCCCTGGGGGCCCTTCAGGCCAGCTAGGTCTTTGGGTCCTGGCTCCTTCGCTTTGGGAGCTGTTGCTGCAGTTGGGCATGTTGGCCGGAGAGTGCTTCTCGGGCCGCGAACTGCAACCTTGCAGGTACCTCCCAGGTTCCCGGCCCAACGAAAGCCCCCAGACCCAAATTGAGAGGTGCTGCTTGGGGGCCCCCTGGGGCCCCTTCAGGCCAGCTAGGTCTTTGGGTCCTGGCTCCTTCGCTTTGGGAGCTGTTGCTGCAGTTGGGCATGTTGGCCGGAGAGTGCTTCTCGGGCCGCGAACTGCAACCTTGCAGGATTCTCCCAGGTTCCCGGCCCAACGAAAGCCCCCAGTCCCAAATTGAGAGGGGCTGCTTGGTGGCCCCCTGGGGGCCCCTTCAGGCCAGCTAGGTCTTTGGGTCCTGGCTCCTTCGGTTTGGGAGCTGTTGCTGCAGTTGGGCATGTTGGCCGGAGAGTGCTTCTCGGGCCGCGAACTGCAACCTTGCAGGATTCTCCCAGGTTCCGGGCCCAACGAAAGCCCCCAGACCCAAATGGAGAGGGGCTGCTTGGGGGCCCCCTGGGGGCCCTTCAGGCCAGCTAGGTCTTTGGGTCCTGGCTCCTTCGCTTTGGGAGCTGTTGCTGCAGTTGGGCATGTTGGCCGGAGAGTGCTTCTCGGGCCGCGAACTGCAACCTTGCAGGTACCTCCCAGGTTCCCGGCCCAACGAAAACCCCCAGACCCAAATGGAGAGGGGCTGCTTGGGGGCCCCCTGGGGGCCCTTCAGGCCAGCTAGGTCTTTGGGTCCTGGCTCCTTCGCTTTGGGAGCTGTTGCTGGATATTGGGCATGTTGGCCGGAGAGTGCTTCTCGGGCCGCGAACTGCAACCTTGCTGGTATCTCCCAGGTTCTCATCCTAAAGAAAGCCCCCAGACCCAAATGGAGAGGGGCTGCTTGGGGGCCCCCTGGGGGCCCTTCAGGCCAGCTAGGTCTTTGTGTCCTGGCTCATTCGGTTTGGGAGCTGTTGTTGACGTAGGCATGTTGGCCGGAGAGTGCTTCTCGGGCCTCGAACTGCAACCTTGCAGGAATCTCCCAGGTTCCCGGCCCAACAAAAGCCCCCAGACCCAAATGGAGAGGGGCTGCTTGGGGGCCCCCTGGGGGCCCTTCAGGCCAGCTAGGTCTTTGGGTCCTGGCTCCTTCGCTTTGGGAGCTGTTGCTGCAGTTGGGCATGTTGGGCGGAGAGTGCTTCTCGGGCCGCGAACTGTAACTTGCAGGTACCTCTCAGGTATACATGCCCAACGAAAGGCCCCAGACCCAAATGGAGAGGGGCTGCTTGGTGGCCTCCTGGGGGCCCTTCAGGCCAGCTAGGTCTTTGGGTCCTGGCTCCTTCGCTTTGGGAGCTGTTGCTGCAGTTGGGCATGTTGGGCGGAGAGTGCTTCTCGGGCCGCGAACTGTAACTTGCAGGTACCTCTCAGGTATACATGCCCAACGAAAGGCCCCAGACCCAAATGGAGAGGGGCTGCTTGGGGGCCCCCTGGGGGCCCTTAAGCCAGCTATGTCTTTGGGTCCTGGCTCCTTCGCTTTGGAAGCTGTTGCTGCAGTTGGGCATGTTGGCCGGAGAGTGCTTCTCGGGCCGCGAACTGCAACCTTGCTGGATTCTCCCAGGTTCCATGCCCAACGAAAGCCCCCAGACCCAAATTGAGAGGGGCTGCTTGGTGGCCCCCTGGGGGCCCTTCAGGCCAGCTAGGTCTTTGGGTCCTGGCTCCTTCGCTTTGGGAGCTGTTGCTGCAGTTGGGCATGTTGGCCGGAGAGTGCTTCTCGGGCCGCGAACTGCAACCTTGCTGGTATCTCCCAGGTTCTCAGCCTAAAGAAAGCCCCCAGACCCAAATGGAGAGGGCCTACTTGGGTGCCCCCTGGGGGCCCTTCAGGCCAGCTAGGTCTTTGTGTCCTGGCTCCTTCGGTTTGGGAGCTGTTGCTGCAGTTGGGCATGTTGGCCGGAGAGTGCTTCTCGGGCCTCGAACTGCAACCTTGCAGGAATCTCCCAGGTTCCCGGCCCAACGAAAGCCCCCAGACCCAAATGGAGAGGGGCTGCTTGGGGGCCCCCTGGGGGCCCTTCAGGCCAGCTAGGTCTTTGGGTCCTGGCTCCTTCGCTTTGGGAGCTGTTGCTGCAGTTGGGCATGTTGGCTGGAGAGTGCTTCTCGGGCCGCGAACTGCAACCTTGCAGGTACCTCCCAGGTTCCCGGCCCAACGAAAGCCCCCAGACCCAAATTGAGAGGGGCTGCTTGGGGGCCCCCTGGGGCCCCTTCAGGCCAGCTAGGTCTTTGGGTCCTGGCTCCTTCGCTTTAGGAGCTGTTGCTGCAGTTGGGCATGTTGGCCGGAGAGTGCTTCTCGGGCCGCGAACTGCAACCTTGCAGGATTCTCCCAGGTTCCCGGCCCAACGAAAGCCCCCAGTCCCAAATTGAGAGGGGCTGCTTGGGGGCCCCCTGGGGGCCCCTTCAGGCCAGCTAGGTCTTTGGGTCCTGGCTCCTTCGCTTTGGGAGCTGTTGCTGCAGTTGGGCATGTTGGCCGGAGAGTGCTTCTCGGGCCGCGAACTGCAACCTTGCAGGATTCTCCCAGGTTCCGGGCCCAACTAAAGCCCCCAGACCCAAATGGAGAGGGGCTGCTTGGGGGCCCCCTGGGGGCCCTTCAGGCCAGCTAGGTCTTTGGGTCCTGGCTCCTTCGGTTTGGTAGCTGTTGCTGCAGTTGGGCATGTTGGCCGGAGAGTGCTTCTCGGGCCGCGAACTGCAACCTTGCAGGATTCTCCCAGGTTCCCGGCCCAACGAAAGCCCCCAGACCCAAATTGAGAGGGGCTGCTTGGTGGCCCCCTGGGGGCCCTTCAGGCCAGCTAGGTCTTTGGGTCCTGGCTCCTTCGCTTTGGGAGCTGTTGCTGCAGTTGGGCATGTTGGCCGGAGAGTGCTTCTCGGGCCGCGAACTGCAACCTTGCAGGTACCTCCCAGGTTCCCGGCCCAACGAAAACCCCCAGACCCAAATGGAGAGGGGCTGCTTGGGGGCCCCCTGGGGGCCCTTCAGGCCAGCTAGGTCTTTGGGTCCTGGCTCCTTCGCTTTGGGAGCTGTTGCTGGATATTGGGCATGTTGGCCGGAGAGTGCTTCTCGGGACGCGAACTGCAACCTTGCTGGTATCTCCCAGGTTCTCATCCTAAAGAAAGCCCCCAGACCCAAATGGAGAGGGGCTGCTTGGGGGCCCCCTGGGGGCCCTTCAGGCCAGCTAGGTCTTTGTGTCCTGGCTCATTCGGTTTGGGAGCTGTTGTTGACGTAGGCATGTTGGCCGGAGAGTGCTTCTCGGGCCTCGAACTGCAACCTTGCAGGAATCTCCCAGGTTCCCGGCCCAACAAAAGCCCCCAGACCCAAATGGAGAGGGGCTGCTTGGGGGCCCCCTGGGGGCCCTTCAGGCCAGCTAGGTCTTTGGGTCCTGGCTCCTTCGCTTTGGGAGCTGTTGCTGCAGTTGGGCATGTTGGGCGGAGAGTGCTTCTCGGGCCGCGAACTGTAACTTGCAGGTACCTCTCAGGTATACATGCCCAACGAAAGGCCCCAGACCCAAATGGAGAGGGGCTGCTTGGTGGCCTTCTGGGGGCCCTTCAGGCCAGCTAGGTCTTTGGGTCCTGGCTCCTTCGCTTTGGGAGCTGTTGCTGCAGTTGGGCATGTTGGGCGGAGAGTGCTTCTCGGGCCGCGAACTGTAACTTGCAGGTACCTCTCAGGTATACATGCCCAACGAAAGGCCCCAGACCCAAATGGAGAGGGGCTGCTTGGTGGCCTTCTGGGGGCCCTTCAGGCCAGCTAGGTCTTTGGGTCCTGGCTCCTTCGGTTTGGGAGCTGTTGCTGCAGTTGGGCATGTTGGCCGGAGAGTGCTTCTCGGGCCGCGAACTGCAACCTTGCAGGTACCTCCCAGGTTCCCGGCCCACCTAAAGCCCCCAGACCCAAATGGAGAGGAGCTCCTTAGGGGCCCCATGGGGGCCCTTCAGGCCAGCTAGGTCTTTGGGTCCTGGCTCCTTCGGTTTGGGAGCTGTTGCTGCAGTTGGGCATGTTGGCCGGAGAGTGCTTCTCGGGCCTCGAACTGCAACCTCGCAGGAATCTCCCAGGTTCCCGGCCCAACGAAAGGCCCCAGACCCAAATGGAGAGGGGCTGCTTGGGGGCCCCCTGGGGGCCCTTCAGGCCAGCTAGGTCTTTGGGTCCTGGCTCCTTCGCTTTGGGAGCTGTTGCTGCAGTTGGGCATGTTGGCCGGAGAGTGCTTCTCGGGCCGCGAACTGCAACCTTGCTGGATTCTCCCAGGTTCCATGCCCAACGAAAGCCCCCAGACCCAAATTGAGAGGGGCTGCTTGGGGCCCCCCTGGGGGCCCTTCAGGCCAGCTAGGTCTTTGGGTCCTGGCTCCTTCGCTTTGGGAGCTGTTGCTGCAGTTGGGCATGTTGGCCGGAGAGTGCTTCTCGGGCCGCGAACTGCAACCTTGCTGGTATCTCCCAGGTTCTCAGCCTAAAGAAAGCCCCCAGACCCAAATGGAGAGGGCCTACTTGGGTGCCCCCTGGGGGCCCTTCAGGCCAGCTAGGTCTTTGTGTCCTGGCTCCTTCGGTTTGGGAGCTGTTGCTGCAGTTGGGCATGTTGGCCGGAGAGTGCTTCTCGGGCCGCGAACTGCAACCTTGCAGGATTCTCCCAGGTTCCCGGCCCAACGAAAGCCCCCAGACCCAAATGGAGAGGGGCTGCTTGGGGGCCCCCTGGGGGCCCTTCAGGCCAGCTAGGTCTTTGGGTCCTGGCTCCTTCGGTTTGGGAGCTGTTGCTGCAGTTGGGCATGTTGGCCGGAGAGTGCTTCTCGGGCCGCGAACTGCAACCTTGCAGGATTCTCCCAGGTTCCCGGCCCAACGAAAGCCCCCAGACCCAAATTGAGAGGGGCTGCTTGGGGGCCCCCTGGGGGCCCTTCAGGCCAGCTAGGTCTTTGGGTCCTGGCTCCTTCGGTTTGGGAGCTGTTGCTGCAGTTGGGCATGTTGGCCGGAGAGTGCTTCTCGGGCCGCGAACTGCAACCTTGCAGGTACCTCCCAGGTTCCCGGCCCAACGAAAACCCCCAGACTCAAATGGAGAGGGGCTGCTTGGGGGCCCCCTGGGGGCCCTTCAGGCCAGCTAGGTCTTTGGGTCCTGGCTCCTTCGCTTTGGGAGCTGTTGCTGGATATTGGGCATGTTGGCCGGAGAGTGCTTCTCGGGCCGCGAACTGCAACCTTGCTGGTATCTCCCAGGTTCTCATCCTAAAGAAAGCCCCCAGACCCAAATGGAGAGGGGCTGCTTGGGGGCCCCCTGGGGGCCCTTCAGGCCAGCTAGGTCTTTGTGTCCTGGCTCATTCGGTTTGGGAGCTGTTGTTGACGTAGGCATGTTGGCCGGAGAGTGCTTCTCGGGCCTCGAACTGCAACCTTGCAGGAATCTCCCAGGTTCCCGGCCCAACAAAAGCCCCCAGACCCAAATGGAGAGGGGCTGCTTGGGGGCCCCCTGGGGGCCCTTCAGGCCAGCTAGGTCTTTGGGTCCTGGCTCCTTCGCTTTGGGAGCTGTTGCTGCAGTTGGGCATGTTGGCCGGAGAGTGCTTCTCGGGCCGCGAACTGCAACCTTGCAGGATTCTCCCAGGTTCCCGGCCCAACGAAAACCCCCAGACCCAAATGGAGAGGGGCTGCTTGGGGGCCCCCTGGGGGCCCTTCAGACCAGCTAGGTCTTTGGGTCCTGGCTCCTTCGCTTTGGGAGCTGTTGCTGCAGTTGGGCATGTTGGGCGGAGAGTGCTTCTCGGGCCGCGAACTGTAACTTGCAGGTACCTCTCAGGTATACATGCCCAACGAAAGCCCCCAGACCCAAATGGAGAGGGGCTGCTTGGGGGCCCCCTGGGGGCCCTTCAGGCCAGCTAGGTCTTTGGGTCCTGGCTCCTTCGGTTTGGGAGCTGTTGCTGCAGTTGGGCATGTTGACCGGAGAGTGCTTCTCCGGCCGCGAACTGCAACCTTGCAGGTACCTCCCAGGTTCCCGGCCCAACTAAAGCCCCCAGACCCAAATGGAGAGGAGCTCCTTGGGGGCCCCATGGGGGCCCTTCAGGCCAGCTAGGTCTTTGGGTCCTGGCTCCTTCGGTTTGGGAGCTGTTGCTGCAGTTGGGCATGTTGGCCGGAGAGTGCTTCTCGGGCCTCGAACTGCAACCTCGCAGGAATCTCCCAGGTTCCCGGCCCAACGAAAGGCCCCAGACCCAACTGGAGAGGGGCTGCTTGGGGGCCCCCTGGGGGCCCTTCAGGCCAGCTAGGTCTTTGGGTCCTGGCTCCTTCGCTTTGGGAGCTGTTGCTGCAGTTGGGCATGTTGGCCGGAGAGTGCTTCTCGGGCCGCGAACTGCAACCTTGCTGGTATCTCCCAGGTTCTCAGCCTAAAGAAAGCCCCCAGACCCAAATGGAGAGGGCCTACTTGGGTGCCCCCTGGGGGCCCTTCAGGCCAGCTAGGTCTTTGTGTCCTGGCTCCTTCGGTTTGGGAGCTGTTGCTGCAGTTGGGCATGTTGGCCGGAGAGTGCTTCTCGGGCCTCGAACTGCAACCTTGCAGGAATCTCCCAGGTTCCCGGCCCAACGAAAGCCCCCAGACCCAAATGGAGAGGGGCTGCTTGGGGGCCCCCTGGGGGCCCTTCAGGCCAGCTAGGTCTTTGGGTCCTGGCTCCTTCGCTTTGGGAGCTGTTGCTGCAGTTGGGCATGTTGGCCGGAGAGTGCTTCTCGGGCCGCGAACTGCAACCTTGCAGGTACCTCCCAGGTTCCCGGCCCAACGAAAGCCCCCAGACCCAAATTGAGAGGTGCTGCTTGGGGGCCCCCTGGGGCCCCTTCAGGCCAGCTAGGTCTTTGGGTCCTGGCTCCTTCGCTTTGGGAGCTGTTGCTGCAGTTGGGCATGTTGGCCGGAGAGTGCTTCTCGGGCCGCGAACTGCAACCTTGCAGGATTCTCCCAGGTTCCCGGCCCAACGAAAGCCCCCAGTCCCAAATTGAGAGGGGCTGCTTGGGGGCCCCCTGGGGGCCCTTCAGGCCAGCTAGGTCTTTGGGTCCTGGCTCCTTCGGTTTGGGAGCTGTTGCTGCAGTTGGGCATGTTGGCCGGAGAGTGCTTCTCGGGCCGCGAACTGCAACCTTGCAGGATTCTCCCAGGTTCCGGGCCCAACGAAAGCCCCCAGACCCAAATGGAGAGGGGCTGCTTGGGGGCCCCCTGGGGGCCCTTCAGGCCAGCTAGGTCTTTGGGTCCTGGCTCCTTCGGTTTGGTAGCTGTTGCTGCAGTTGGGCATGTTGGCCGGAGAGTGCTTCTCGGGCCGCGAACTGCAACCTTGCAGGTACCTCCCAGGTTCCCGGCCCAACGAAAACCCCCAGACCCAAATGGAGAGGGGCTGCTTGGGGGCCCCCTGGGGGCCCTTCAGGCCAGCTAGGTCTTTGGGTCCTGGCTCCTTCGCTTTGGGAGCTGTTGCTGGATATTGGGCATGTTGGCCGGAGAGTGCTTCTCGGGCCGCGAACTGCAACCTTGCTGGTATCTCCCAGGTTCTCAGCCTAAAGAAAGCCCCCAGACCCAAATGGAGAGGGCCTACTTGGGGGCCCCCTGGGGGCCCTTCAGGCCAGCTAGGTCTTTGTGTCCTGGCTCCTTCGGTTTGGGAGCTGTTGCTGCAGTTGGGCATGTTGGCCGGAGAGTGCTTCTCGGGCCTCGAACTGCAACCTTGCAATAATCTCCCAGGTTCCCGGCCCAACGAAAGCCCCCAGACCCAAATGGAGAGGGGCTGCTTGGGGGCCCCCTGGGGGCCCTTCAGGCCAGCTAGGTCTTTGGGTCCTGGCTCCTTCGGTTTGGGAGCTGTTGCTGCACTTGGGCATGTTGGCCGGAGAGTGCTTCTCGGGCCGCGAACTGCAACCTTGCAGGTACCTCCCAGGTTCCCGGCCCAACGAAAGCCCCCAGACCCAAATTGAGAGGTGCTGCTTGGGGGCCCCCTGGGGCCCCTTCAGGCCAGCTAGGTCTTTGGGTCCTGGCTCCTTCGCTTTGGGAGCTGTTGCTGCAGTTGGGCATGTTGGCCGGAGAGTGCTTCTCGGGCCGCGAACTGCAACCTTGCAGGATTCTCCCAGGTTCCCGGCCCAACGAAAGCCCCCAGTCCCAAATTGAGAGGGGCTGCTTGGTGGCCCCCTGGGGGCCCTTCAGGCCAGCTAGGTCTTTGGGTCCTGGCTCCTTCGGTTTGGGAGCTGTTGCTGCAGTTGGGCATGTTGGCCGGAGAGTGCTTCTCGGGCCGCGAACTGCAACCTTGCAGGATTCTCCCAGGTTCCGGGCCCAACGAAAGCCCCCAGACCCAAATTGAGAGGGGCTGCTTGGGGGCCCCCTGGGGGCCCTTCAGGCCAGCTAGGTCTTTGGGTCCTGGCTCCTTCGCTTTGGGAGCTGTTGCTGCAGTTGGGCATGTTGGCCGGAGAGTGCTTCTCGGGCCGCGAACTGCAACCTTGCAGGATTCTCCCAGGTTCCCGGCCCAACGAAAGCCCCCAGACCCAAATTGAGAGGGGCTGCTTGGTGGCCCCCTGGGGGCCCTTCAGGCCAGCTAGGTCTTTGGGTCCTGGCTCCTTCGGTTTGGGAGCTGTTGCTGCAGTTGGGCATGTTGGCCGGAGAGTGCTTCTCGGGCCGCGAACTGCAACCTTGCAGGTACCTCCCAGGTTCCCGGCCCAACGAAAACCCCCAGACCCAAATGGAGAGGGGCTGCTTGGGGGCCCCCTGGGGGCCCTTCAGGCCAGCTAGGTCTTTGGGTCCTGGCTCCTTCGCTTTGGGAGCTGTTGCTGCAGTTGGGCATGTTGGGCGGAGAGTGCTTCTCGGGCCGCGAACTGTAACTTGCAGGTACCTCTCAGGTATACATGCCCAACGAAAGGCCCCAGACCCAAATGGAGAGGGGCTGCTTGGTGGCCTTCTGGGGGCCCTTCAGGCCAGCTAGGTCTTTGGGTCCTGGCTCCTTCGCTTTGGGAGCTGTTGCTGGATATTGGGCATGTTGGCCGGAGAGTGCTTCTCGGGCCGCGAACTGCAACCTTGCTGGTATCCCCCAGGTTCTCATCCTAAAGAAAGCCCCCAGACCCAAATGGAGAGGGGCTGCTTGGGGGCCCCCTGGGGGCCCTTCAGGCCAGCTAGGTCTTTGGGTCCTGGCTCCTTCGCTTTGGGAGCTGTTGCTGCAGTTGGGCATGTTGGCCGGAGAGTGCTTCTCGGGCCGCGAACTGCAACCTTGCTGGTATCTCCCAGGTTCTCAGCCTAAAGAAAGCCCCCAGACGCAAATGGAGAGGGCCTACTTGGGTGCCCCCTGGGGGCCCTTCAGGCCAGCTAGGTCTTTGTGTCCTGGCTCCTTCGGTTTGGGAGCTGTTGCTGCAGTTGGGCATGTTGGCCGGAGAGTGCTTCTCGGGCCTCGAACTGCAACCTTGCAAGAATCTCCCAGGTTCCCGGCCCAACGAAAGCCCCCAGACCCAAATGGAGAGGGGCTGCTTGGGGGCCCCCTGGGGGCCCTTCAGGCCAGCTAGGTCTTTGGGTCCTGGCTCCTTCGCTTTGGGAGCTGTTGCTGCACTTGGGCATGTTGGCCGGAGAGTGCTTCTCGGGCCGCGAACTGCAACCTTGCAGGTACCTCCCAGGTTCCCGGCCCAACGAAAGCCCCCAGACCCAAATTGAGAGGTGCTGCTTGGGGGCCCCCTGGGGCCCCTTCAGGCCAGCTAGGTCTTTGGGTCCTGGCTCCTTCGCTTTGGGAGCTGTTGCTGCAGTTGGGCATGTTGGCCGGAGAGTGCTTCTCGGGCCGCGAACTGCAACCTTGCAGGATTCTCCCAGGTTCCCGGCCCAACGAAAGCCCCCAGTCCCAAATTGAGAGGGGCTGCTTGGTGGCCCCCTGGGGGCCCTTCAGGCCAGCTAGGTCTTTGGGTCCTGGCTCCTTCGGTTTGGGAGCTGTTGCTGCAGTTGGGCATGTTGGCCGGAGAGTGCTTCTCGGGCCGCGAACTGCAACCTTGCAGGATTCTCCCAGGTTCCGGGCCCAACGAAAGCCCCCAGACCCAAATGGAGAGGGGCTGCTTGGGGGCCCCCTGGGGGCCCTTCAGGCCAGCTAGGTCTTTGGGTCCTGGCTCCTTCGCTTTGGGAGCTGTTGCTGCAGTTGGGCATGTTGGCCGGAGAGTGCTTCTCGGGCCGCGAACTGCAACCTTGCAGGATTCTCCCAGGTTCCCGGCCCAACGAAAGCCCCCAGACCCAAATTGAGAGGGGCTGCTTGGTGGCCCCCTGGGGGCCCTTCAGGCCAGCTAGGTCTTTGGGTCCTGGCTCCTTCGGTTTGGGAGCTGTTGCTGCAGTTGGGCATGTTGGCCGGAGAGTGCTTCTCGGGCCGCGAACTGCAACCTTGCAGGTACCTCCCAGGTTCCCGGCCCAACGAAAACCCCCAGACCCAAATGGAGAGGGGCTGCTTGGGGGCCCCCTGCGGGCCCTTCAGGCCAGCTAGGTCTTTGGGTCCTGGCTCCTTCGCTTTGGGAGCTGTTGCTGCAGTTGGGCATGTTGGGCGGAGAGTGCTTCTCGGGCCGCGAACTGTAACTTGCAGGTACCTCTCAGGTATACATGCCCAACGAAAGCCCCCAGACCCAAATGGAGAGGGGCTGCTTGGTGGCCTTCTGGGGGCCCTTCAGGCCAGCTAGGTCTTTGGGTCCTGGCTCCTTCGCTTTGGGAGCTGTTGCTGGATATTGGGCATGTTGGCCGGAGAGTGCTTCTCGGGCCGCGAACTGCAACCTTGCTGGTATCCCCCAGGTTCTCATCTTAAAGAAAGCCCCCAGACCCAAATGGAGAGGGGCTGCTTGGGGGCCCCCTGGGGGCCCTTCAGGCCAGCTAGGTCTTTGTGTCCTGGCTCATTCGGTTTGGGAGCTGTTGTTGACGTAGGCATGTTGGCCGGAGAGTGCTTCTCGGGCCTCGAACTGCAACCTTGCAGGAATCTCCCAGGTTCCCGGCCCAACAAAAGCCCCCAGACCCAAATGGAGAGGGGCTGCTTGGGGGCCCCCTGGGGGCCCTTCAGGCCAGCTAGGTCTTTGGGTCCTGGCTCCTTCGCTTTGGGAGCTGTTGCTGCAGTTGGGCATGTTGGCCGGAGAGTGCTTCTCGGGCCACGAACTGCAACCTTGCAGGATTCTCCCAGGTTCCCGGCCCAACGAAAGCCCCCAGACCCAAATTGAGAGGGGCTGCTTGGGGGCCCCCTGGGGGCCCTTCAGGCCAGCTAGGTCTTTGGGTCCTGGCTCCTTCGGTTTGGGAGCTGTTGCTGCAGTTGGGCATGTTGGCCGGAGAGTGCTTCTCGGGCCGCGAACTGCAACCTTGCAGGATTCTCCCAGGTTCCCGGCCCAACGAAAGCCCCCAGACCCAAATTGAGAGGGGCTGCTTGGGGGCCCCCCTGGGGGCCCTTCAGGCCAGCTAGGTCTTTGGGTCCTGGCTCCTTCGGTTTGGTAGCTGTTGCTGCAGTTGGGCATGTTGGCCGGAGAGTGCTTCTTGGGCCGCGAACTGCAACCTTGCACGAATCTCCCAGGTTCCATGCCCAACGAAAGCCCCCAGACCCAAATTGAGAGGGGCTGCTTGGGGGCCCCCTGGGGGCCCTTCAGGCCAGCTAGGTCTTTGGGTCCTGGCTCCTTCGCTTTGGGAGCTGTTGCTGCAGTTGGGCATGTTGGCCGGAGAGTGCTTCTCGGGCCGCGAACTGCAACCTTGCAGGATTCTCCCAGGTTCCCGGCCCAACGAAAGCCCCCAGACCCAAATGGAGAGGGGCTGCTTGGGGCCCCCCTGGGGGCCCTTCAGGTCAGCTAGGTCTTTGTGTCCTGGCTCCTTCGGTTTGGGAGCTGTTGCTGCAGTTGGGCATGTTGGCCGGAGAGTGCTTCTCGGGCCGCGAACTGCAACCTTGCAGGATTCTCCCAGGTTCCATGCCCAACGAAAGCCCCCAGACCCAAATTGAGAGGGGCTGCTTGGGGGCCCCCTGGGGGCCCTTCAGGCCAGCTAGGTCTTTGGGTCCTGGCTCCTTCGCTTTGGGAGCTGTTGCTGCAGTTGGGCATGTTGGCCGGAGAGTGCTTCTCGGGCCACGAACTGCAACCTTGCATGAATCTCCCAGGTTCCCGGCCCAAAGAAAGCCCCCAGACCCAAATTGAGAGGGGCTGCTTGGGGGCCCCCTGGGGGCCCTTCAGGCCAGCTAGGTCTTTGGGTCCTGGCTCCTTCGCTTTGGGAGCTGTTGCTGCAGTTGGGCATGTTGGCCGGAGAGTGCTTTTCGGGCCGCGAACTGCAACCTTGCAGGTACCTCTCAGGTATCCATGCCCAACGAAAGCCCCCAGACCCAAATGGAGAGGGGCTGCTTGGGGGCCCCCTGGGGGCCCTTCAGGCCAGCTAGGTCTTTGGGTCCTGGCTCCTTCGCTTTGGGAGCTGTTGCTGCAGTTGGGCATGTTGGCCGGAGAGTGCTTCTCGGGCCGCGAACTGCAACCTTGCAGGATTCTCCCAGGTTCCTGGCCCAACGAAAGCCCCCAGACCCAAATTGAGAGGGGCTGCTTGGGGCCCCCCTGGGGGCCCTTCAGGCCAGCTAGGTCTTTGGGTCCTGGCTCCTTCGCTTTGGGAGCTGTTGCTGCAGTTGGGCATGTTGGCCGGAGAGTGCTTCTCGGGCCGCGAACTGCAACCTTGCAGGATTCTCCCAGGTTCCCGGCCCAACGAAAACCCCCAGACCCAAATGGAGAGGGGCTGCTTGGGGGACCCCTGGGGGCCCTTCAGGCTAGCTAGGTCTTTGGGTCCTGGCTCCTTCGCTTTGGGAGCTGTTGCTGCAGTTGGGCATGTTGGCCGGAGAGTGCTTCTCGGGCCTCGAACTGTAACCTTGCAAGAATCTCCCAGGTTCCCGGCCCAACGAAAGCCCCCAGACCCAAATGGAGAGGGGCTGCTTGGGGGCCCCCTGGGGGCCCTTCAGGCCAGCTAGGTCTTTGGGTCCTGGCTCCTTCGCTTTGGGAGCTGTTGCTGCAGTTGGGCATGTTGGCCGGAGAGTGCTTCTCGGGCCAGGAACTGCAACCTTGCAGGTACCTCCCAGGTTCCCGGCCCAACTAAAGCCCCCAGACCCAAATGGAGAGGAGCTCCTTGGGGGCCCCATGGGGGCCCTTCAGGCCAGCTAGGTCTTTGGGTCCTGGCTCCTTCGGTTTGGGAGCTGTTGCTGTAGTTGTGCATGTTGGCCGGAGAGTGCTTCTCCGGCCGCGAACTGCAACCTTGCAGGATTCTCCAAGGTTCCCGGCCCAACGAAAGCCCCCAGACCCAAATTGAGAGGGGCTGCTTGGGGCCCCCCTGGGGGCCCTTCAGGCCAGCTAGGTCTTTGGGTCCTGGCTCCTTCGGTTTGGGAGCTGTTGCTGCAGTTGGGCATGTTGGCCGGAGAGTGCTTCTCGGGCCGCGAAATGCAACCTTGCAGGATTCTCCCAGGTTCCCGGCCCAACGAAAACCCCCAGACCCAAATGGAGAGGGGCTGCTTGGGGGCCCCCTGGGGGCCCTTCAGGCCAGCTAGGTCTTTGGGTCCTGGCTCCTTCGCTTTGGGAGCTGTTGCTGCAGTTGGGCATGTTGGCCGGAGAGTGCTTCTCCGGCCGCGAACTGTAACTTGCAGGTACCTCTCAGGTATACATGCCCAACGAAAGGCCCCAGACCCAAATAGAGAGGGGCTGCTTGGGGGCCCCCTGGGGGCCCTTCAGGCCAGCTAGGTCTTTGGGTCCTGGCTCCTTCGCTTTGGGAGCTGTTGCTGGATATTGGGCATGTTGGCCGGAGAGTGCTTCTCGGGACGCGAACTGCAACCTTGCTGGTATCTCCCAGGTTCTCAGCCTAAAGAAAGCCCCCAGACCCAAATTGAGAGGGGCTGCTTGGGGGCCCCCTGGGGGCCCTTCAGGCCAGCTAGGTCTTTGGGTCCTGGCTCCTTCGGTTTGGGAGCTGTTGCTGCAGTTGGGCATGTTGGCCGGAGAGTGCTTCTCGGGCCGCGAACTGCAACCTCGCAGGAATCTCCCAGGTTCCCGGCCCAACGAAAGCCCCCAGACCCAAATGGAGAGGGGCTGCTTGGGGGCCCCCTGGGGGCCCTTCAGGCCACCTAGGTCTTTGGGTCCTGGCTCCTTCGCTTTGGGAGCTGTTGCTGCAGTTGGGCATGTTGGCCGGAGAGTGCTTCTCGGGCCGCGAACTGCAACCTTGCAGGATTCTCCCAGGTTCCCGGCCCAACGAAAGCCCCCAGACCCAAATGGAGAGGGGCTGCTTGGGGGCCCCCTGGGGGCCCTTCAGGCCAGCTAGGTCTTTGTGTCCTGGCTCCTTCGCTTTGGGAGCTGTTGCTGCAGTTGGGCATGTTGGCCGGAGAGTGCTTCTCGGGCCGCGAACTGCAACCTTGCAGGAATCTCCCAGGTTCCATGCCCAACGAAAGCCCCCAGACCCAAATTGAGAGGGACTGCTTGGGAGCCCCCTGGGGCCCTTCAAGCCAGCTAGGTCTTTGGGTCCTGGCTCCTTCGGTTTGGGAGCTGTTGCTGCAGTTGGGCATGTTGGCCGGAGAGTGCTTCTCGGGCCGCGAACTGCAACCTTGCAGGTACCTCCCAGGTTCCCGGCCCAACGAAAGCCCCCAGACCCAAATGGAGAGGTGCTGCTTGGGGGACTCCTGGGGGCCCTTCAGGCCAGCTAGGTCTTTGGGTCCTGGCTCCTTCGGTTTGGGAGCTGTTGCTGCAGTTGAGCATGTTGGCCGGAGAGTGCTTCTCGGGCCGCGAACTGCAACCTTGCAGGTACCTCTCAGGTATCCATGCCCAACGAAAGCCCCCAGACCCAAATTGAGAGGGGCTGCTTGGTGGCCCCCTGGGGGCCCTTCAGGCCAGCTAGGTCTTTGGGTCCTGGCTCCTTCAGTTTGGGAGCTGTTGCTGCAGTTGGGCATGTTGGCCGGAGAGTGCTTCTCGGGCCGCGAACTGCAACCTTGCAGGATTCTCCCAGGTTCCCGGCCCAACGAAAGCCCCCAGACCCAAATGGAGAGGGGCTGCTTGGGGGCCCCCTGGGGGCCCTTCAGGCCAGCTAGGTCTTTGGGTCCTGGCTCCTTCGCTTTGGGAGCTGTTGCTGCAGTTGGGCATGTTGGCCGGAGAGTGCTTCTCGGGCCGCGAACTGCAACCTTGCAGGATTCTCCCAGGTACCCGGCCCAACGAAAGCCCCCAGACCCAAATTGAGAGGGGCTGCTTGGGGGCCCCCTGGGGGCCCTTCAGGCCAGCTAGGTCTTTGGGTCCTGGCTCCTTCGCTTTGGGAGCTGTTGCTGCAGTTGGGCATGTTGGCCGGAGAGTGCTTCTCGGGCCGCGAACTGCAACCTTGCAGGTACCTCCCAGGTTCCCGGCCCAACGAAAACCCCCAGACCCAAATGGAGAGGGGCTGCTTGGTGGCCCCCTGGGGGCCCTTCAGGCCAGCTAGGTCTTTGGGTCCTGGCTCCTTCGGTTTGGGAGCTGTTGCTGCAGTTGGGCATGTTGGCCGGAGAGTGCTTCTCGGGCCGCGAACTGTAACTTGCAGGAACCTCTCAGGTATACATGCCCAACGAAAGGCCCCAGACCCAAATGGAGAGGGGCTGCTTGGGGGCCCCCTGGGGGCCCTTCAGGCCAGCTAGGTCTTTGGGTCCTGGCTCCTTCGCTTTGGGAGCTGTTGCTGGATATTGGGCATGTTGGCCGGAGAGTGCTTCTCGGGACGCGAACTGCAACCTTGCAGGATTCTCCCAGGTTCTCAGCCTAAAGAAAGCCCCCAGACCCAAATTGAGAGGGGCTGCTTGGGGGCCCCCTGGGGGCCCTTCAGGCCAGCTAGGTCTTTGGGTCCTGGCTCCTTCGGTTTGGGAGCTGTTGCTGCAGTTGGGCATGTTGGCCGGAGAGTGCTTCTCGGGCCGCGAACTGCAACCTTGCAGGATTCTCCCAGGTTCCTGGCCCAACGAAAGCCCCCAGACCCAAATTGAGAGGGGCTGCTTGGGGTCCCCCTGGGGGCCCTTCAGGCCAGCTAGGTCTTTGGGTCCTGGCTCCTTCGCTTTGGGAGCTGTTGCTGCAGTTGGGCATGTTGGCCGGAGAGTGCTTCTCGGGCCGCGAACTGCAACCTTGCAGGATTCTCCCAGGTTCCCGGCCCAACGAAAACCCCCAGACCCAAATGGAGAGGGGCTGCTTGGGGGACCCCTGGGGGCCCTTCAGGCTAGCTAGGTCTTTGGGTCCTGGCTCCTTCGCTTTGGGAGCTGTTGCTGCAGTTGGGCATGTTGGCCGGAGAGTGCTTCTCGGGCCTCGAACTGTAACCTTGCAAGAATCTCCCAGGTTCCCGGCCCAACGAAAGCCCCCAGACCCAAATGGAGAGGGGCTGCTTGGGGGCCCCCTGGGGGCCCTTCAGGCCAGCTAGGTCTTTGGGTCCTGGCTCCTTCGCTTTGGGAGCTGTTGCTGCAGTTGGGCATGTTGGCCGGAGAGTGCTTCTCGGGCCAGGAACTGCAACCTTGCAGGTACCTCCCAGGTTCCCGGCCCAACTAAAGCCCCCAGACCCAAATGGAGAGGAGCTCCTTGGGGGCCCCATGGGGGCCCTTCAGGCCAGCTAGGTCTTTGGGTCCTGGCTCCTTCGGTTTGGGAGCTGTTGCTGTAGTTGTGCATGTTGGCCGGAGAGTGCTTCTCGGGCCGCGAACTGCAACCTTGCAGGATTCTCCAAGGTTCCCGGCCCAACGAAAGCCCCCAGACCCAAATTGAGAGGGGCTGCTTGGGGCCCCCCTGGGGGCCCTTCAGGCCAGCTAGGTCTTTGGGTCCTGGCTCCTTCGGTTTGGGAGCTGTTGCTGCAGTTGGGCATGTTGGCCGGAGAGTGCTTCTCGGGCCGCGAAATGCAACCTTGCAGGATTCTCCCAGGTTCCCGGCCCAACGAAAACCCCCAGACCCAAATGGAGAGGGGCTGCTTGGGGGCCCCCTGGGGGCCCTTCAGGCCAGCTAGGTCTTTGGGTCCTGGCTCCTTCGCTTTGGGAGCTGTTGCTGCAGTTGGGCATGTTGGCCGGAGAGTGCTTCTCCGGCCGCGAACTGTAACTTGCAGGTACCTCTCAGGTATACATGCCCAACGAAAGGCCCCAGACCCAAATAGAGAGGGGCTGCTTGGGGGCCCCCTGGGGGCCCTTCAGGCCAGCTAGGTCTTTGGGTCCTGGCTCCTTCGCTTTGGGAGCTGTTGCTGGATATTGGGCATGTTGGCCGGAGAGTGCTTCTCGGGACGCGAACTGCAACCTTGCTGGTATCTCCCAGGTTCTCAGCCTAAAGAAAGCCCCCAGACCCAAATTGAGAGGGGCTGCTTGGGGGCCCCCTGGGGGCCCTTCAGGCCAGCTAGGTCTTTGGGTCCTGGCTCCTTCGGTTTGGTAGCTGTTGCTGCAGTTGGGCATGTTGGCCGGAGAGTGCTTCTCGGGCCGCGAACTGCAACCTCGCAGGAATCTCCCAGGTTCACGGCCCAACGAAAGCCCCCAGACCCAAATGGAGAGGGGCTGCTTGGGGGCCCCCTGGGGGCCCTTCAGGCCAGCTAGGTCTTTGGGTCCTGGCTCCTTCGCTTTGGGAGCTGTTGCTGCAGTTGGGCATGTTGGCCGGAGAGTGCTTCTCGGGCCGCGAACTGCAACCTTGCAGGATTCTCCCAGGTTCCCGGCCCAACGAAAGCCCCCAGACCCAAATGGAGAGGGGCTGCTTGGGGGCCCCCTGGGGGCCCTTCAGGCCAGCTAGGTCTTTGTGTCCTGGCTCCTTCGCTTTGGGAGCTGTTGCTGCAGTTGGGCATGTTGGCCGGAGAGTGCTTCTCGGGCCGCGAACTGCAACCTTGCAGGAATCTCCCAGGTTCCATGCCCAACGAAAGCCCCCAGACCCAAATTGAGAGGGGCTGCTTGGGAGCCCCCTGGGGCCCTTCAGGCCAGCTAGGTCTTTGGGTCCTGGCTCCTTCGGTTTGGGAGCTGTTGCTGCAGTTGGGCATGTTGGCCGGAGAGTGCTTCTCGGGCCGCGAACTGCAACCTTGCAGGATTCTCCCAGGTTCCCGGCCCAACGAAAGCCCCCAGACCCAAATGGAGAGGTGCTGCTTGGGGGACTCCTGGGGGCCCTTCAGGCCAGCTAGGTCTTTGGGTCCTGGCTCCTTCGGTTTGGGAGCTGTTGCTGCAGTTGAGCATGTTGGCCGGAGAGTGCTTCTCGGGCCGCGAACTGCAACCTTGCAGGTACCTCTCAGGTATCCATGCCCAACGAAAGCCCCCAGACCCAAATTGAGAGGGGCTGCTTGGTGGCCCCCTGGGGGCCCTTCAGGCCAGCTAGGTCTTTGGGTCCTGGCTCCTTCAGTTTGGGAGCTGTTGCTGCAGTTGGGCATGTTGGCCGGAGAGTGCTTCTCGGGCCGCGAACTGCAACCTTGCAGGATTCTCCCAGGTTCCCGGCCCAACGAAAGCCCCCAGACCCAAATGGAGAGGGGCTGCTTGGGGGCCCCCTGGGGGCCCTTCAGGCCAGCTAGGTCTTTGGGTCCTGGCTCCTTCGGTTTGGGAGCTGTTGCTGCAGTTGGGCATGTTGGCCGGAGAGTGCTTCTCGGGCCGCGAACTGCAACCTTGCAGGATTCTCCCAGGTTCCCGGCCCAACGAAAGCCCCCAGACCCAAATGGAGAGGGGCTGCTTGGGGGCCCCCTGGGGGCCCTTCAGGCCAGCTAGGTCTTTGGGTCCTGGCTCCTTCGCTTTGGGAGCTGTTGCTGCAGTTGGGCATGTTGGCCGGAGAGTGCTTCTCGGGCCGCGAACTGCAACCTTGCAGGTACCTCCCAGGTTCCCGGCCCAACGAAAACCCCCAGACCCAAATGGAAAGGGGCTGCTTGGTGGCCCCCTGGGGGCCCTTCAGGCCAGCTAGGTCTTTGGGTCCTGGCTCCTTCGGTTTGGGAGCTGTTGCTGCAGTTGGGCATGTTGGCCGGAGAGTGCTTCTCGGGCCGCGAACTGTAACTTGCAGGAACCTCTCAGGTATACATGCCCAACGAAAGGCCCCAGACCCAAATGGAGAGGGGCTGCTTGGGGGCCCCCTGGGGGCCCTTCAGGCCAGCTAGGTCTTTGGGTCCTGGCTCCTTCGCTTTGGGAGCTGTTGCTGGATATTGGGCATGTTGGCCGGAGAGTGCTTCTCGGGACGCGAACTGCAACCTTGCAGGATTCTCCCAGGTTCTCAGCCTAAAGAAAGCCCCCAGACCCAAATTGAGAGGGGCTGCTTGGGGGCCCCCTGGGGGCCCTTCAGGCCAGCTAGGTCTTTGGGTCCTGGCTCCTTCGGTTTGGTAGCTGTTGCTGCAGTTGGGCATGTTGGCCGGAGAGTGCTTCTCGGGCCTCGAACTGCAACCTCGCAGGAATCTCCCAGGTTCCCGGCCCAACGAAAGCCCCCAGACCCAAATTGAGAGGGGCTGCTTGGGGCCCCCCTGGGGGCCCTTCAGGCCAGCTAGGTCTTTGGGTCCTGGCTCCTTCGGTTTGGGAGCTGTTGCTGCAGTTGGGCATGTTGGCCGGAGAGTGCTTCTCGGGCCGCGAAATGCAACCTTGCAGGATTCTCCCAGGTTCCCGGCCCAACGAAAACCCCCAGACCCAAATGGAGAGGGGCTGCTTGGGGGCCCCCTGGGGGCCCTTCAGGCCAGCTAGGTCTTTGGGTCCTGGCTCCTTCGCTTTGGGAGCTGTTGCTGCAGTTGGGCATGTTGGCCGGAGAGTGCTTCTCCGGCCGCGAACTGTAACTTGCAGGTACCTCTCAGGTATACATGCCCAACGAAAGGCCCCAGACCCAAATAGAGAGGGGCTGCTTGGGGGCCCCCTGGGGGCCCTTCAGGCCAGCTAGGTCTTTGGGTCCTGGCTCCTTCGCTTTGGGAGCTGTTGCTGGATATTGGGCATGTTGGCCGGAGAGTGCTTCTCGGGACGCGAACTGCAACCTTGCTGGTATCTCCCAGGTTCTCAGCCTAAAGAAAGCCCCCAGACCCAAATTGAGAGGGGCTGCTTGGGGGCCCCCTGGGGGCCCTTCAGGCCAGCTAGGTCTTTGGGTCCTGGCTCCTTCGGTTTGGTAGCTGTTGCTGCAGTTGGGCATGTTGGCCGGAGAGTGCTTCTCGGGCCGCGAACTGCAACCTCGCAGGAATCTCCCAGGTTCCCGGCCCAACGAAAGCCCCCAGACCCAAATGGAGAGGGGCTGCTTGGGGGCCCCCTGGGGGCCCTTCAGGCCAGCTAGGTCTTTGGGTCCTGGCTCCTTCGCTTTGGGAGCTGTTGCTGCAGTTGGGCATGTTGGCCGGAGAGTGCTTCTCGGGCCGCGAACTGCAACCTTGCAGGATTCTCCCAGGTTCCCGGCCCAACGAAAGCCCCCAGACCCAAATGGAGAGGGGCTGCTTGGGGGCCCCCTGGGGGCCCTTCAGGCCAGCTAGGTCTTTGTGTCCTGGCTCCTTCGCTTTGGGAGCTGTTGCTGCAGTTGGGCATGTTGGCCGGAGAGTGCTTCTCGGGCCGCGAACTGCAACCTTGCAGGAATCTCCCAGGTTCCATGCCCAACGAAAGCCCCCAGACCCAAATTGAGAGGGGCTGCTTGGGAGCCCCCTGGGGCCCTTCAGGCCAGCTAGGTCTTTGGGTCCTGGCTCCTTCGGTTTGGGAGCTGTTGCTGCAGTTGGGCATGTTGGCCGGAGAGTGCTTCTCGGGCCGCGAACTGCAACCTTGCAGGATTCTCCCAGGTTCCCGGCCCAACTAAAGCCCCCAGACCCAAATGGAGAGGTGCTGCTTGGGGGACTCCTGGGGGCCCTTCAGGCCAGCTAGGTCTTTGGGTCCTGGCTCCTTCGGTTTGGGAGCTGTTGCTGCAGTTGAGCATGTTGGCCGGAGAGTGCTTCTCGGGCCGCGAACTGCAACCTTGCAGGTACCTCTCAGGTATCCATGCCCAACGAAAGCCCCCAGACCCAAATTGAGAGGGGCTGCTTGGTGGCCCCCTGGGGGCCCTTCAGGCCAGCTAGGTCTTTGGGTCCTGGCTCCTTCAGTTTGGGAGCTGTTGCTGCAGTTGGGCATGTTGGCCGGAGAGTGCTTCTCGGGCCGCGAACTGCAACCTTGCAGGATTCTCCCAGGTTCCCGGCCCAACGAAAGCCCCCAGACCCAAATGGAGAGGGGCTGCTTGGGGGCCCCCTGGGGGCCCTTCAGGCCAGCTAGGTCTTTGGGTCCTGGCTCCTTCGCTTTGGGAGCTGTTGCTGCAGTTGGGCATGTTGGCCGGAGAGTGCTTCTCGGGCCGCGAACTGCAACCTTGCAGGATTCTCCCAGGTTCCCGGCCCAACGAAAGCCCCCAGACCCAAATTGAGAGGGGCTGCTTGGGGGCCCCCTGGGGGCCCTTCAGGCCAGCTAGGTCTTTGGGTCCTGGCTCCTTCGCTTTGGGAGCTGTTGCTGCAGTTGGGCATGTTGGCCGGAGAGTGCTTCTCGGGCCGCGAACTGCAACCTTGCAGGTACCTCCCAGGTTCCCGGCCCAACGAAAACCCCCAGACCCAAATGGAAAGGGGCTGCTTGGTGGCCCCCTGGGGGCCCTTCAGGCCAGCTAGGTCTTTGGGTCCTGGCTCCTTCGGTTTGGGAGCTGTTGCTGCAGTTGGGCATGTTGGCCGGAGAGTGCTTCTCGGGCCGCGAACTGTAACTTGCAGGAACCTCTCAGGTATACATGCCCAACGAAAGGCCCCAGACCCAAATGGAGAGGGGCTGCTTGGGGGCCCCCTGGGGGCCCTTCAGGCCAGCTAGGTCTTTGGGTCCTGGCTCCTTCGCTTTGGGAGCTGTTGCTGGATATTGGGCATGTTGGCCGGAGAGTGCTTCTCGGGACGCGAACTGCAACCTTGCAGGATTCTCCCAGGTTCTCAGCCTAAAGAAAGCCCCCAGACCCAAATTGAGAGGGGCTGCTTGGGGGCCCCCTGGGGGCCCTTCAGGCCAGCTAGGTCTTTGGGTCCTGGCTCCTTCGGTTTGGTAGCTGTTGCTGCAGTTG